>NC_133587.1:44270032-44529002 GCF_964106895.1 Numenius arquata
CAGTCGACAGGCGTCACCGAGGAGGCTGACATCAGGTTGTGTCACCTTTCTGGCATGGTGATAGCCACAGTCAGGCTTTGTCCGGCTCATCCCACAGCAAATGGGTGTAAAAGCAGCAAATCTAACCCTTGTCCCCCCTCCCTTGCTCTCCAACAGTGCCCAATCACAGCTCAGAGTGGGGTGGTTTTGTTTTGGTAGCCCCAAAATGCCTGTGAGGTGGGAATCCTGAGTGCCACAGGGCACAGAGAGCCACCTGGGTGCTGCTGGTGGCTAACTTGCCGTGGATTTAGGCTTCTCTGGTAGAAGACACCCATTCTCCAGGAGCGGTGCCATGGGGGGGCTGGAAGGGTGCACTCGCCCCCCCTCTGAGTTGCCATCCTCTTCCCACAGGTGCGCTGCACTCCATGCTTGGCGCCATGGACAAGAGAGTCTCTGAGGAGGTAATGATCCCTCAGCGCCTTTTTTCTTTCCTGTGGTCAACAACCACAAGCCAGTAGCCCCGAGGACTTCTCCTCCGTAACCTGGGTGGTCACAGGTGTCTCTGGATGTCTGCTGTGACCCAGTGTTGCTGGAGAGCGTTATGAGGAGTCACCTCCTTGTGGTCGTGTCCCTCCTTGTCCCCGTCGTTGCCGTCCTTGCTCCAGAGAGGCTCTGCCTGTTTGGTGGCTGGGTTGATCTTCCACCCTCTGCACATAGGGCTAGGAGGGGAGAGGTCTGACACAGTTTGGGGTTTGTCATGGTCAGGAGAAGCCACCCAGCTGTCTAGAGCCCCAGAGACTCACTCCAGGCTTGTGGTGGCTGCTTTTTAGGGTCTCAGAGGAGGCGTAGAATCATAGAGTGGGTTGGAAGGGACCTTTAAAGGCCATTTAGTCCCACCCCCTGCCATGGGCAGGGACATCTTCAACTAGATTAGGTTGCTCCAAGCCCCCTCCAACCTGGCCTGGAATGTTTCCAGGGATGGGGCATCTCCCACCTCTCTGGGCAACCTGGGCCAGGCTCTCACCACCCTCACAGCAAAGAAGTTCTTCCCCACATCTCAGCTCAATCTCTTTTTTGGTTTAAAACCGTTTCCCCTCGTCCTATGGCTCCCCTCCCTGATCCAGAGTCCCTCCCCAGCTTTCCTGGAGCCCCTTTAGGGACTGGAAGGGGCTCGAAGGTCTCCCCGGAGCCTTCTCTTCTCCAGGCTGAACCCCCCAACTCTCTCAGCCTGTCCTCACAGCAGAGGGGCTCCAGCCCTCCCAGCATTTTTGTGGCACAAGCAGCATGGGGAACACCTAACCCCCTCTGAACTGGGGTTTATCACCCTAAATCCCCCGTGTGAAAGGAGGGTGCTGTTTCTCCGGTCTGGCCGAGTCTCCACAAATTCCTTTTGTCTGGCCACGTGTGCCCATGGACATGGGCTGGCCCAACACGACGTTCTCCCATCCTCTCAGGGCATGAAGGTTTCCTGCACCCATTTCCAGTGCGCCGCCGGGGCCTTTACCTACCTGCGGGATCACTTCCCCCACTCCTACAGCGTCGACATGAGCCACCAGATCCTAAACCTCAACATCAACCTCATGCTGGTAGGAACTGGGTTCTCCCTCCGCCGGGGCACTGGTCACACTGGGATGGCTCCTTGTGTGCCTCAGGGGAAGCTGCTTTTCCCGAGGTGTAGGGAAAACCAACTGTTCCCCTCTTGTCTTCGGCAGGGCCAGGCGCAGGAGTGTCTCCTGGAGAAGTCCATGCTGGACAACAGGAAGAGTTTCCTCGTGGCCCGGATCAGCGCCCAGGTGAGCTCCTGGACCATCTCCGCTGCACTCAACGTTGTCCCCTTCTGCCTTGCTGTCCCCAGCACAGCCCTCTTCCTCCTGCACGGAGCGGCACGTGGGATCGGGACCTCAGGGAAGGTGTCCTGGATCCTGCGCAGTGTCAGTGTGATGAAACAGTGTTATGGGGTGCTGCTGTCACCCGGGGCTGTGAGCACAGCCAGCAGCTCCTCAAAGGAGAGTGTGAGATACTGTAGAGGGACGGGGATGCCGTCTGGAGGGACCTGGACAGGCTGGAGAGGTGCCCCCGTGTGAACCTCATGAGGTTCAACAAGGCCAAGTGCACCTGGGTCGGTGCAATCCCAAGCACAAATCCAGGCTGGGTGGAGAATGGATGGAGAGCAGCCCTGAGGAGAAGGACTTGGGGATGCTGGGGGCGCAAAAAGCTGGCCATGAGCTGGCAAAGTGCGTTGGCAGCCAAGAAAGCCCCCCACACCCTGGGCTGCATCCCCAGCAGCGTGGCCACCAGGGCTAGGGGGGGGGATTCTGCCCCTCTGCTCCGCTCTGGGGAGACACCCCTTCCCCCAGTGCTGCCTCCAGCTCTGGGGCCACCAACATCAGAAGGACATGGAGCTGTTGGAGCAGGGCCAGAGGAGGCCACGGAGATGCTGGGAGGGCTGGAGCCCCTCTGCTGTGAGGACAGGCTGAGAGAGTTGGGGGGGGTTCAGCCTGGAGAAGAGAAGGCTCCGGGGAGACCTTGGAGCCCCTTCCAGTCCCTCAAGGGGCTCCAGGAAAGCTGGGATCCCTCTGGATCAGGGAAGGGAGCCATAGGAGGAGGGGGAAGGGTTTGACACTGAAAGAGGGGAGATTGAGCTGAGATCTGGGGAAGAACTTCTTTGCTGTGAGGGTGGTGAGAGCCTGGCCCAGGTTGCCCAGAGAAGCTGTGGCTGCCCCATCCCTGGAGGGGTTCAAGGCCAGGTTGGAGGGGGCTTTGAGCAACCTGCTCTGGTGGGAGGTGTCCCTGCCCAGGGCAGGGGGTGGCACTGGATGGGCTTTAAGATCCCTTCCAACCTGAACCATTCTGTGGTTTCTCGGGGTGTTCCAAACCCCTGTCCCTCTCTCCGTAGGTGGTGGATTACTACAAAGAGGCCTGTCGGGCACTGGAAAACTCGGAGACGGCCTCGCTGCTGGGAAAGATCCAGAAGGACTGGAAGAAGCTGGTTCAAATGAAAATCTACTATTTTGCTGCTGTGGCCCATGTAAGTGGGGAAACCAACTTGGGGGGGCTGCTTGGCTGCACTGGGGGGACCTGCCCTTTGCTCCCACCCCGGTTTGGGCTGCTCCCACCCACTGCTCACCACAACGTGACGCACAAAGGGGCTTTGGCTGCTCCGTGGAGGTTTTCTTGCCCGTTTCCAAGATCACCCTGGGGTTCAGGAGTTCTGACACCCCCTGATGCGTCTTTTCTTGCAGCTGCACATGGGAAAACAGGCTGAGGAGCAGCAGAAGTTTGGGGAAAGGGTAAGCAAGAGCCGTGTCATCCCATCCTTCAGCCCTGGGGACATGAGTGTGTCACCAAGGACGTCCTGCCTCCTGTCACCAAGGACGTCCTGCCTCCTTGCAAAGCGTTTGTGGGTGCTCTCGGAAAGCCCCTCGGGGACTGGTGATGGTGTTGCCGTGCAAAGCAGGGGCACCTTCTTCTGGTCTCTCACCCCAGTTCCCTGACTCTCACCCCAATTCCCGGTCTCTCTGCAGGTCATCTACTTCCAGAGCGCTCTGGATAAACTCAATGAAGCCATCAAGCTGGCCAAGGTGCGTTCCTGCTCCTTCTGGTCACGATAATTGGCTTTTTCAATGAATTGTGCTCAGGCCTAGTGGGATGCCAGTCTGAGAAGATGACAACTGGTGTCAGTTTAGAAGTTTTTTCCTTGTTGAGTAGGTTGGCAAACCTCTGGTGGCTTCCCAAACCATCACTTTGCTTCCCTTCTGGGACATCCAGCCCAGCCCAAGGCTCTGGGATCTCCTGGCAGCTTGATCTACCAGGGCTTCAGGGGAAAGCCAGCTGCTGCTGGCTTCTGGGCATGCTTGGGCTGTGGGCATGGCACGCAGGGCTGTGGTGGGCCACCATGGCAACAATACCTGTTCCCTGCCTGTGCCAACTCCCTCTTGTTTCTTCAGGGCCAGCCAGAAACCGTCCAGGAAGCCCTGAGATTCACCATGGATGTGATCGGTGGCAAGTGAGTCTCTGCACAGGGCACCCCTGGAGGTGACCGTCCTGCTTCTCTGGGGAGGGTCACAAAGGCCTTGGTGGCTGGAGCAGCCCAGGGGGCTGTCCCCAGTGTCCCCCGAGGTTCAGAGCCGAGCACCTCGTGCTGCCTGAAGGCTCTCAGGAGGTTGCTCTTCGTTCATTCTCCCTGAAGTGAATCCAAGAGATCCAGGGCCCGACCCCACCGGGAGTGAGCTCAGGGAGCCAGGGGTGCCGTCTGCTCCTCCCCGACGCGGCGTCACTTGTCATTCCTAGGTATAACTCGGCCAAAAAGGACAATGACTTCATCTACCACGAAGCTGTGCCTGCGCTGGACACCCTGCAGTCCGTCAAAGGTGAGGGTGGGCAGTGTCTTCTCCTGCCAGCTGATGTGAGAGGGACACACAGTGACACACGGGGCTCTGGGGCTGGTGGGGCTTCGTGCCATGATCTGGGATCTGCCAGGAATGAAGGTGTCAAGCGGGAGGATCCGTCTTGGGAATAATCAAGGTTTCTCTGGAGGTTTCAGGTGTGTGTTGTATCTTTGACTCCCCCCAGGTGCCCCGTTGGTGAAAGCCCTCCCTGTCAACCCCACGGATCCGGCTGTCACCGGCCCTGATATCTTTGCCAAACTGGTGCCCATGGCTGCCCACGAGGCCTCGTCCCTCTACAGGTGTGTCCTGAGCTGCGGTGGGTGGGCACGGAGCTTGGGGACACACATCTCCAGCCCCAAGCTCAACGAGGTCCCCTCAGGCTGAAGGGACCTGGTGGGGACCCAACCGGCCCCAGATTTCCTTGGGGAACCACCAAACATCCCCGAGTTGTCCTTGTGTGTGGCTCCTGTCCCCGTGTCTTGGCTGGAGCTGGTCCCAAAGGGACAGATGAAGCTCCAGCTGATTCCCACGGGGCTCGGAGCGCTTGGGATTTATGGTGGAGGTTTCCCTGCTCCTGACGTGGCACTAAAGGACTACTTTTTTTTCTCCTCCATCGCAGCGAGGAAAAGGCCAAACTTCTGAGGGATGTGATGGCGAAGATCGAAGCCAAGAACGAAGTGCTGGAGTACGTGTGAGCCCCACCTGAACGGGGACCCCGCCAGTTCCTCCCCGGAATTGGCAGCTGTGGGGTGTCCCGATTGTCCCCTCGCTGGGTTTCCCACCCCGGGCCCGACAGGGACACAGACATCTCCTGAGCACCATCAAATCCCGGTTTGCCCAGCTCTGGAGCGCACCTCATCCCCCAGCGGGTTCCAGTCCCAGCCACCGGTCCCCAAATTCACCCTGCTCAGGCCACGGGGGGGCGATACCTCTGAGCTGGCCATGATTTGGGATGGGGGGGGACCCACAGGGAGGTAGGGGGGGCTCTACCACCGCTCAGGGGCTTGTTCTCTCCCGCCTGTAGCCAGTTCATGGACTCCATGCAGCTGGACCCCGAGACCGTGGACAACCTGGACATGTACAACCACATCCCCCCCATCCTGATGGAGAAATGCGCCGCCCTCAGCGTGCGCCCCGACACCGTCAAGAACCTGGTCCAGTCCATGCAGGGTGAGGGACACTGGGACATACTGGGGGAGGGACTGGGGACGTCTGGGCTGGCCCTGGGGGCAGGCACGATGGCGTTGGGAATTGTTGATTCTTTTCCGATACAATTTCCTGAATCCCAAAGCATTTTTTCCTGTTGGCCGGTGGTGGGGGGTGCCACATGCTTGCAGTCACCCTGTCACCTCACTGGTGGCTGTGGTCACCCTGTCCCTTGCCCGTGGGCTACCTGGAGCCCACTGTGGGCACCTCCCCAGCGCAAACAAGCCCTGAACCCGGCCCCTGGGTGCTTGGGTTGTCGTGTCCTTCCCTCCTCTGGTCACCCACAGCCAGATTTATTCCTCAGGCTGCTCTGCTTGGGGCAGTTGGGGGCCGGGAGAGCTTGGAGCTCATAGCCAGGAGTCCCCAGAAGTGGTGACTTGGTGCCAGCCTCTGTGTCTCTCCTACACAGTGCTCTCTGGGGTCTTCACCGACGTGGAGGCTTCCCTGAAGGAGATCCGAGACCTGCTGGAGGAGGACGAAGCTCAGGAGCGGAAGCTTCAGGAGCTGCTTGGGAAGGTCCCGCCACCTCAAGGGTCTCCCCCGTCATCATCGTCATTGTCCCCAGGGCTGGCCGAGGTCAGCAAGGAGTGTTCCAAGTACATGGAGGTGCACGAAAAGGCCAGTTTCACCAACACTGAGCTCCACAAAGCCATGAACCTCCACATTGGTAACCTCCGCCTCCTCAGTGGGCCACTGGAGGAGGTCCGGGCTGCGCTGCCTTCGCCCACCTTGACCGAAGGTGAGTGGTGCTGCATCCCCGGGGGGGATGGCCCAGCTTGGAGGGGTCTGATGTGACCACTCATCCCTCCCTGTCCCCTAAGACGACAAGCAGGTGCTGCAGAACCTCAAGCGAATCCTGGCCAAGGTGCAGGAGATGAGGGACCAGCGCATGTCCCTGGAGCAGCAGCTGCGGGAGATGATCCAGAAGGACGATATCACCACCTCCCTGGTCACCACTGACCGCTCCGAGATGAAGGTGGGCACCAGCCAGTGTTTGGGGGGTCCTTTCGCATGTCACATGTCCACATCAGGGCTGCAGCAAGAGCTTTGCCACCTCCCAACCTACCCCTGAGCCTGCCTGTCCTCCTGCGGCTCCTCAGATCCTCCCTTCTCTCCCAGAAACTCTTTGAGGAGCAGCTGAAGAAGTACGACCAGATCAAGGTCTACCTGGAGCAGAACCTGGCCGCCCAGGAGAATGTCCTGAAGGCCCTGACGGATGCCAACGTCAAATATGCAGCTGTGCGCAAGGCCCTGGCCGAGGTGGAGCACAAGTGAGTGATGTGTGGGGCTGACTGGGGTCAGGGCATGGGGCAGAGTGTTCCTCAGTGGGGTTTGGGTGCCCTGGTGGGGTCTGGGTGTCACCCCAGGGAGAGGTGTGGGGTCACTGCTGGCTTCTCTAGTCACGCCCAACTGTTTGGAGGCCACTGGTGGCTTTGTCCTGCTCCCGGTGGCCGTCCTAGGTGGGTTCTGGTGGGTTCCCTAGGTTCCAGGAGCTTTGGCCTGGTGTTACGTCCCCACTCAAGCCCCTTTGTCCAATGTCCCCAGGTGGAACACAACCGTTCAGACCTTGGTGGCCTCCTATGAAGCCTACGAGGACCTGATGAAGAAATCGCAGGAGGGGAAGGACTTCTACACGGACCTGGAGGGAAAAGCCACCAAACTGTTGGAGAAGGCCCGGGCCGCCTGCCAAGCCGCCGAGGCCAACAGGCAGCAGATCCTGGAGAAGTAGGTGGTGGCCGTGTCCTCTTGCGGAGATGGTGGGGGGTGTCCCTGATGTGACGCCCTCCCCCGGGGAGGTGGGCAGCACCTTTTTGGGTGCTTTGGGTTGCGTCTCGAGGCTTTGGCTTCGGTGGGGTGGCCCCAGGGGAGGTGAGGTGGCCCCACAGGAGGTGGAGAGCCCCACGGGAGGTGGGGAGCCCCCCCCCCCCCTGCTGAGCCCCCGCTGCACCCCCACCCCCCCCCCGGCAGGGAGATGAAGAAGCAGCCGCCTCCTCGGCCCACGGCCCCCAAACCTGCCCTGCAGAAGAAGCCGCCGGAGCTGGAAGCCACCGGGCTGGACGCCGGCGACCTCCCGCTGCCGCTGGGCTCCCTGGTGCTGCCGGAGCTACCGGAGCTGCCGGAGGAGCTGCGGAGCCTCCCCCCCGATGTGCTGGCCGGTCACCTGGCCCGCTTGCCCCCCAACTCACTGGCTGCCCTGGCTACCGGACTGCGGGGCCCCGAGCCCTTCTTGCCGGCGGCCAGGATGGCCAGTGCCCCCCTGCAGCCCTTAGCCCCCACCCGATTCCCGGGGCCCCCTCCCGTCCCCGGGCACTACTGTATGCCGGCGGCACCGGGACCCTTTCCCCCTGGCGGGGGGGCCCCGGGGCAGCTCCTGCAGCCCTCTGCCCCGCAACCAGCCAGGCCCCCCCAAAGCTCAGCCCCGGCCGTTGCCCCCCACCTCTTCGCGGCCCCCCCACTGATGCGAGCCCTGGTGCAGCCCGGCTTCATGGGCCCCCAGGTTCTGCCCCCACGCTCGTCCCCCCAGCACGGCCCCGGCTCCGCTCCCGCTGCCTCCTACGGCCTGGGCCAGCCGGGGGGGGCCGGGCCCGGCCCCCTGCCGCCCCCCACCATGGGGCCAGCACCCGTGGGTGGCCCCGAGCTGCCCCCGGGTGCCCGGCCGGCCACCACCACGGTGGATAGCATCCAGGCCCCCATCTCCAGCTGCACCGCTCCCTCACGACCCCCAGGCCCTTTCCTGCCCCCGCAGCGCCCAGGGGGGGCCCCTGCCCCCTTTCCCTATGCTCAGGGGGGGCTGCAGCCCTTCGGGCAGCCGGCTCAGCCCCCGTTTCCCCCCGGGCAGCACCCCCACACCTTCGCCCCCACCATGGAGATGCCGGCTCGGCCCCAGGGACCCCAACAGTTCCCCCCGGCCCCCTCCTTTCTGCCCCCAGGGAGACCCCAGGTCCCACTGCCCTTCCAGCCCCCCGCCCGGCCCCCTCTGCCCCCCACCCAGCCCCAGTTTGCCCAGCAGCCCTTTGCTGGCCCTGGGGGGCAGCCTCCCCTGCCCCCCCAGCTCTACCAGCTCCCGGGGCAGGATAAGCTGCCCCCACAGGGGCTCGCCCCCCCCACGGGGGCCCTGCCCTTCCCCAGGCCCCCCAGCCAGAGCGGCCGCCCCCTGCACGCTGCTTTGGGGGGGCTGCAGCCGGTGCCCGCCAGCTCCCCCGCTCTGCCCTTCTGCCCTAACTCGGCCGCCCCCAGCAGCCAGATGCCCCCCGGCACCATGGCCCTGGGCCCCCCCCAGCCCACCCCCGCCAGTCAGGCCGGCCCCCACCACGTCCCCCCCTCTCCCAGCCCCGGCCTGAGCCAGATGCCGGGCACTGTGGTGGTCCAGGGCCCCCTCGTCCCTTCCCCGGCCCCCTCCCCGCAGCCGGCTTTGCCCATGCAGCCCCCGCCGCTGGTGCCGGGGCCGCAGAGACCCCCCCCTTCCCTGACGCCGGGCACGGCCCCGCTGCCCCCCCAGGGCCCCGGGGAGGTCCCCTTCCAGCGGCAGAGCTCCTCCACCGATGACCTGCTGTCCTCCAGCCCCGAGAGCCAGCACGGGGGCTCCAAGGCGGCGGTGGGGCAGCCCCTGCTGCAACCCACCAAGGCGGACGCCAAGGAGGGGCAGAAGCCCAAGGCCGTGCAGCTGATCGAGAACGATCCCTACGAGAAGCCGGAGCGCGTCCTGCGGCTGCTGGCGGAGCTGGAGCGCTTCCGCGGGCTGGTGGAACGGCTGGAACGGCCGGGACCCGGCGGTGGCACCGAGCTGGACGCCCTCTGGAAGGAGCTGCAGGACGCCCAGGAACGGGACGCCCGGCAGCTCTCCATCGCCATCGCCCGCTGCTACTCCATGAAGAACCGGCACCAGGACATCATGCCCTACGACAGGAACCGGGTGGTCCTGCGCTCGGGCAAGGACGACTACATCAACGCCAGCCGGGTGGAGGACCTCTCGCCCTACTGCCCCACCATCATCGCCACCCAGGCGCCCCTGCTGGGCACCGCCGCCGACTTCTGGCTGATGATCTACGAGCAGAAGGTCTCCGTCATCGTCATGCTGGTGTCGGAGCAGGAGCTGGACAAGGTAGACCCTTCCCTGGTGGAGCTGGGTGGGGTGGGACTCGCCGTGGCCACCAGGGATGGGACAGTGGCATCCCTCGGCCTCACCTCGTGTGCTGGTGTCACCGTGTGCCATCTCTGGGGTCCTGGGAGAGGTGGTGGAGCTGGGTGGGGTTTGGTGTGGCCACCAGGGATGGGATGGTGGCATCCCTCGGCTTCTCCTCGTGTGCTGCTGACACCAGGTGGTATCTCCAGCCCCCGATGGGGACCAGGGAGGGACAGGAGCATCCCAGGGAGAGGTGGTGGAGCTGGGTGGGACTCGCTGTGGCCAGCAGGGATGAGATGGTGGCAGTAGCCTCTCTTCATGTGCTGGTGTCACCGTGCGGCATCTCCAGGGTCCCAGGGGGAAGTGGTGGCCCTGGGTGGGGTGTCCCAGCTCCTGACGGCGTGTCCCCCTTCCTTCCCCGCAGCAGAAGGTGCTGCGGTACTTCCCCCCGGAGCGGGGCCAGCCCATGGTGCAGGGACCCATCACCCTGGTCCTCACCAGCCTGAAGGTGACCCCCACCCACGTGGAGAGGATGATCACGCTGCAGTACCGCGACCAGAGCCTCAAGCGCACTGTCGTCCACCTCCAGTTCACCTCCTGGCCCGAGCTGTAGGACACTGGGGGGAACTGGGAGGCTACTGGGTGTGGGGGGAGTTGGTGGTGGGGGGGGAACTGGGAGGCTACTGGGTGTGGGGGGAGTTGGTGGTGGGGGGGGAACTGGGAGGCTACTGGGTGTGGGGGGAGTTGGTGGTGGGGGGGGAACTGGGAGGCTACTGGGTGTGGGGGGAGTTGGTGGTGGGGGGGGAACTGGGAGGCTACTGGGTGTGGGGGGAGTTGGTGGTGAGGGTCCAGCTGGCATCCCATGGGACTGTTCCTCCTCTGTTGGGCGGGGGGAACCTCAGCCTTGGCGTGGGGAGGGTCTCATCCCTCCTGGGAGGGTGGTGAGACCAGGACCTCTGCCCCCAACAAGTGTCCCCCTCCCCAAATGAGTGTCCCCCCTCCCCTAAAATGAGTGTCTCCCCCCCTAAAATGAGTGTGTGTGTGTGTGTGTGTGTGTCCCGCAGGGGCCTGCCCGACAGCAAGGGGAGCCTCCTGCGCTTCATCCAGGAGGTTCACGGCCACTACCTGCACCAGCGCCCGCTCCACACCCCCGTGGTGGTGCACTGCAGGTGAGCAGGGCTTGGGGAGGGGTCTCCTGGGGGTGGGGGAGGGGGAGGTGGGTGGTTGGGGGCTATGGGGTACCCCCCCGCCCCGGCCTCTCACTGTGTTGTTTTTTTTTTTTGGGGGGGGTGTGTGGGGGGGTTGATCTCTCCGCAGCTCCGGGGTGGGCCGCACCGGGGCCTTCTGCCTGCTCTACGCGGCCATGCAGGAGGTGGAGGCCGGTAACGGCATCCCTGACCCGGCCCCGCTGGTGAAGCGGATGCGGCAGCAGCGCAAGCACATGCTGCAGGAGAAGGTAGTTGGTGGGGGGGGGGGGGGATGACACCTGGGGAGGGAACTGGAGTTCCCCCCCCCTGGGGCTTTTGGGGGTGGCCACGGCCTATCGGGGGGCTCACCCTGCCCTCCTCTTTCTCCTCCCTGCAGCTCCACCTCAAGTTCTGCTACGAGGCCGTCCTGCTGCACGCCGAGCAGGTCCTGCACCGCCACGGCGTGGGTGCCCCCGCTGTCCCCAAGGCCACCAACAGTGCCTCCCCCAAGGTGGGTAAGGTCTTAGGGGAGAGGGAGGGGGCCATAGGGGGTGTGCACCACCCATGGGGCTCACGATGTGGGGGGGGCCGGGTGTCTCTCTCTCTCTCTCTCTCTCCCACAGCTCTACTTCCACCAGGACCCCCAGGATCTGGTCCTGGGTGGGGACATGCCCATCAGCTCCATCCAGGCCACCATCGCCAAGCTGAGCATCAAACCGGTGGGGGTCAGCGGGGAGCCCGATCCTGTCCCCCCGCCCGATGTCACCGAGGCGGAGGCGCTGCCCGATGGCGTGACGGATGGCGTGGGTCCCCCCGAGCCCTCCCCGCCGGGGCCGCCCCTCCCTGAGCCCCCCGCGCCCCCCGCCGAGCCTGAGAGCAGCAACCACCTGTCGGAGAGCCCCGAGCCCCCTGGGGGGCAGCCGGCGGCCCCCCCCGCCGCCACCGCCCCCTCCTCTTCCTCGCTGGAGCTCCTGGCCTCCCTGACACCCGAGGCCTTCACCCTGGACGCCTCCCTCAAGGGCAAGCAGCGGATGAACAAGCAGAACTTCCTGCAGCCGCAGACGGGCGAGGGGCTGCGGGGGCCCCGGCCCAGCGACGACCCCCTCAGCATGCTCGACCCCCTCTGGACACTCAACAAGGCGTGAGGTTGGGGGGGGTGGTGGTGGTGGGGATCCCCCCCCCTTCCCTGTGCCCCCACCAGACCCAGCACTACAGCCCGAATCCCCCCCCCCGCAGGTGCTGCTCTCCCCGGGTACCCCCTGTTTGGGAGGGGAGCACCCCCCACCTCCCCAGCCAGAGGTGGTTGGGGGATCCCAAGGGGGTAGGGGGCATTGTGGGGGGAGTGGGGGGGGGGGTTCTTGCGTTCCCCCCCCCGCTTTGTACAGGTGTAACGTTGGCGGTCGCCACGTTCTTTGACTCCAGTTAGAACTGATTTTTTTTTTCAGCTCTTTGCTACTAAAATAAAGAGAGTTTGATCTGCAGCTGGCGTGGGGGGGGGGGTGTCTCAGGCCCTGGGGGGGGGGGCGGAGGGGGGGGCCAGTGGCGCAGCCAGGCTCGGGTTAGTTCCGTTTAATGGCGGTGTCCTCGTACACGTTATAAAACACGATCCGGTACAAAAAGCGTCCCCTGTACAGTACAAAGCGTACAGCTGGGCTAAGGCCACCCGGGGCGGAGGGGGGGGGGACGATGACACTGGGGGGGGGGGGGGCGGGGGAGGGCTTCCCTGTGCCTCCCCAGGGAGTACCCCGGCCTCGAGTCCCTTGGGGGGGGACGGACACACATCTCCCCACCTGCCCCTACAATCACCAGGGTTCAATTAACAGATGTCATCGGCGTTTCCTTGAGGGAAGGGAGCGCTGGAGGAAGGGGTCGGCCCTGGGGGGAGACACCCCCAGCCCTCCCCTCTCCCCCCCCCCCTTGCCCCAAAGGGACCTTCTCCCCTTTTCCCGCAGGGAGGATGGGGGCTAGGGCTGCCCACCCCCCTCCCAACCTGAGAAAAGCCTCCTCTGGCCCCTCAGCGGGAAGAGGAAGAGGAGGATGAGGAGGAGGAAGGTGCTATTGCTGCAAAGGGAGCAGAGGAGGAGGAAGCTGGGGCGGGGGGGGGGGGGGGGGTGTCGGCCATGGTGGGTTGGTGGAGCCCCCGCGCTCTCCTGCCAGAATAAATAAATATATACAGCATATAAATAAATAGGGCAGGGACCGCCACGGCACGGAGCCCCCCCCCGGGCTGGGGCCCTGCCCGCGCTCTAAGGCACGCGGAGGCCGAAGCCCAGTGCCCCCTGGGGGGCTCAGCCCCGTCCCTCCCTGGGGACTCCGGCCTCCCCGAGGGCTGGTGACCCCCCGGCTGCTCCGGGGCTCGCTGCCGCGCTGGTCTCGGTGCCCCCAGGCGCGGGCAAGGCACCGACTCTCCTCCAGTGGCCGCTGCCATCGCTCTGTCACCCCAGGAAGCCACCGCCACCACGCGTTGTCCCCACCGCCTGCCCCATCCCCAGCAGGGTGCCAGAGTCCCGTCCCCACAGCCCCCGGGGGGACCATCCGGGGAGCCCCAGATGCCGAAAACGGGGGCGAAGAGGAAGGCTCGGGCCCTGCAGAGCATTGGGTGACAAAGAGTCCAGTTTAGGAGGAGGGGAGGTGACACAGGCAACGGAGCTGGTGTCCCCATCTCTTCACCCACCCCCTCGTCACGGGGAAGGGGTCCGGGGTGCCCCATTCCCACCTTCTTCGCTCAGCCCCTGGCTCCTCCTCCTCCTCCTCCTCAGTCCAACTTCTCCAGCACTGAGGGCACGTAGACCAGGCTGAGCTCGCTGCCGAAGTTGCAGACGATGGCGGCGTTCTCCAGCACCAGGATCTGCCGGGCGGGCTGCGACTCGTTGCTCTTCCCCAGGTAGACGGTCTGGAGGAGGTCGCCGTAGCCGATGTCCCAGAAGGAGACGCAGCCCTGGCCCCCCGTCACCAGCAGGTTGTCGGAGATGACGCCCAGGCTGGCGCCGCAGCCCATCTCCTGCACCCAACGACAAGGCCGTTATTCAAAATACAGCCTTGAGATGTTATTAGTAATTAAGTGCTGAAAGGCCTTAACGTGCATTCTCACGAATAACGAGGAGTCTCTCCTCCAGTTTATGAAAAGCTAATGAAAAGAACTCCTAATCGAGGGAGGCAGGTTTCGTACCCTTCTCGAGGAGGCACACTGAGGGTAAGGACCTCGAGGATGGTAAAATCTACACGTTCGGAGAAGTTTACGCCAACTCGGCAGGAAAGCGAAAATTCTGAGTGTCCTGAGCTGAATTACCTTCATTCTAACACTAAAAATCACGCCCATGGGTCAAGAAGACCCTTGTCCAGGTGAAGACCCTTCCCTTGAGCGTGTCATCCCTTGATGGTGTCATCGTATGTAAATTACTGACCAATCCCATAGAGGAAGGAGCTACTAATATTACAATGATGTTGTAAAACGTGTATAAAAATCACAGAGAGAGCTCTGGTGGCAGGAGAAATCCCCCCACGCACCCGGCGCTGTGAATAAACCAACATCGGCTTCCGAAACTACAAACCCAGTTTGGAGAGCGATAGTTTTGGGATGGATTTTGGGAAGAAGCCCGTGGCAGGAGGCTGTGGTGGGCAAGTGGCCACTTGGCTGCAGCCCCTCTGCCAGCCCAGCCCCAGACAGGCTGGAACGGGGCCACAGAGCCCCGCAGCGGGACGATGCCATCTGGCCAAGCAACAGATTTGGTATTTTTCTGAGCTTTTGCACAAAAAGGGAAGTTTTCCAAAGCGTGTGGAGTTTCAGCAGGGCTCCCTTCAGAATTACAAGCCCAGCAGAGGTGGCTACGGGCTTTGGAGGGGTCCACAGAAGCACCCGTAACCCTTCCCTGGCTACCAACCTGCTGGATAGAATAGAGCTTGATCCCGGAGCTGCGGTCCCAGATGCTGATGATGTCATCCAAGCCGCTGCTGATGACGCAGGAGGTGGTGCAGGTGAGGGAAGTGACGTCCCCTCGGTGGGCGTACATGTGGCTGACCTTGCTCCCCGTCAGCACGTCCCAAAGGCAGATGGCACCGTCCTGGCCGCCGCTGGCCAACACCATGGTCTGCAAGGACACGGGCAAAGCCACATCAGGAACCTCAGCGGTGTCTTTTCCATCCCACCCCGGGGCTCCGCGGTGCCATGGACACAAGGAGCCCCTCAAGACACAGGCCAGTTCCCTAGGGAAGCACGTCCCGTGCTCCGGGGACGCTCCCAGGCTGCAGGAGGTCACAGGAACAAGGGTCGGGAAAGCTCAGCTGGAGTTTAGTGGCTCAGCAGCCAGATATAGGGACACTTTCTGAGGCGCAGACCCAGCTGCGCCCTACCTGGTCGATGTACACAGCGGTGATGGCTCCCGAGTGACCCTGCAGCGTGAACAAACAGCACGAGTCCTCCAGCCGAAACACCTGCGGGGCAGGAGGAGCAGATGTGAGGGTCCGTGGGGGCGGCCGCGCTGCAGGACGACACCCCCTGAGCCTTATCTAACGAAGCAGGAGACGTCACTTCATCTTCCTCACCACCATCCCCCCCTCTCAGGGCAGAGTCAGAGCCGATTCAGGACAGTGAGGGCACGCTGCTGCCAAGGGCAGGAGAGGAGGGTGATGGCTGCCGGGCAGTGACAGGGCAGGGAAAGGACGGGGAGAAGATGGGGGACACCCCAGCACCCAGACCCTGCCATTGATGAAGTCTCCCAGCCCTAAGGTGAGAGGATCTCGTGCTCTGCTTAAAGACAGCTCACACGGGGCTCTGTCCTTCTGGCTCCACCAAAGGGCCACATCCAGGCAGATGAACAACACGGGGACCTCCAGGAACCACCAACCACCCCACCCCAGACACACACCTACCTCTGTGCACGTAGACACCTCCGCTTTGCCCCCCACCCAGGCAGGAGACAAGCTCACAGGGTCTCACAAGGTCCCACAAAGAGGGAGAAGCACCACCACACCCCGGGAGGAAGGTGAGGGAGCCTTACTCTGAGCGTGTGGTCCTGGCTGCCGGTGACCAGCCGTCCTGCTGCAGCCTTCAGCGCCGTGATGGGCTTCTGGTGGGCGCAGGACACGGTGTGGGTGAGCTGACACGTGACGATGTCACTGCTGCTGAACACGGGCGAGGAGGGGATGCTGCTCCTGCTCGGGGCTCCTGTGGGCGAGACATGCAGGGTAAAGGCCTCGCTGCAGTGGAAACGGTGTGGCATCGGGGATGTCTGGATGCTGAACTTCAAGGAATCTGGACCTGGTCCTCCAAAGAGGACAGCTTGCGGATCCCAGGGCATCCCTCCAGGAATGCAACCATTCTCCTGGAGTAAGGCCAGAGCTTCTCTCCCCTCCAGACCACTCTAGAACTAAAGGGACCACCGCACGACAGACCAGTTACCACCACGGACCAGTTTGTGTGTGTTGTGGTTGTGTTGAAGCCTCAGGCTACACTGTTGGTTGACAGCCAACTGAATATGAGCCAGCAGTGTGCCCAGTGGCCAAGAAGGCCACCAACACCCTGGACTGTATCAGGAACAGTGTGGCCAGCAGGACAGGGGCAGTGATGGTCCCACTGGACTGGGCACTGGTGAGGCCCCACCTCAAGGACTGCGTCCAGTTTTGGGCCCCTCAAGACAGGAAAGAACATTGAGGGGCTGGAGCATGTCCAGAGAAGGGCAATGGAGCTGGTGAGGGGTCTGGAGACCAAGGAGAAGGGTCTGGAGAACTTGTGAGGAGCGGCTGAGGGAGCTGGGGGTGTTCAGCCTGGAGAAAAGGAGGCTGAGGGGAGACCTTCTCACTCTCTACAACTCCCTGAAAGGAGGGGGTAGCCAGGGGGGGTGGGTCTCTTCTCCCAAGGAACAGGTGATGGGACAAGAGGAAACAGCCTCAAGTTGCACCAGGGGAGGTTTAGGATGGATATTGGGAAAAAATGTCTTCCTGGAAAGGGTTGTGCAGCATTGGAAGAGGCTGCCCAGGGCAGTGGTGGAGTCACCATCCCTGGAGGTATCTAAAAGCCGGGCAGACGTGGTGCTGAGGGACATGGGTCAGTGGTGGGTTTTGTCAGTGTTGCGTTGATGGTTGGACTCGATCTGAAAGGCCCCTTCCAATCTGGACAATTTTATGATTCTGTGGTTGTGTGGGGCTATGTGGTGTGCAAACAAGTGAGAACAGACCCTGCTGAAGGAAAAAATATGTGAGAAGCGGGAGAGGAAAGAGGTACAGGGCAGAGCTGACCCTGAACACATCCCTCAGCCTCCGGACCTGGAGAAAACACTGGAGAAAACCAGCGGGGCAGAGCTCACAGGACGCTCGGGCAATCGCTTACCTCGGAACTGCAGGTGGTTCAAGGATGTGTGTGTCTCCAGCGAAAAGAAATCTAAGGAGCCGTTCAGCCGGGCAGCCACGATCCTGAGGGGGAAACGCAGGCACGTGAGGAGAGGCCCTTCCTTGCTCTCGTGGGGTGAGGAGTCCCGAGACCAGACCCCAAGCAGGGCCAGGGTCCTTGTCTACACGACGTGTTCTCCTCCCCCTGCGGGACACCACCGAGCACAAACCCAATTACCTGTTGTTGAGGAAGACGAGGGCGGTGATGCCAGATTGACTTTCATCGTTACTGCAACGGAGGGTCCCCTCAATAGCATCCCAGACCTGGAAGGAGAAGGGGTTAATGTCGTGATCCTGCCCAAAGAGCCCTGTACATCGAGGAGTTGTTGATCCACGTCCCAGCAAACCTGTGCTGTGCCACAACCCGCCCCCCCGGCACCACTGATGACACCACCCGTGTGCCCTTAGTCTATCTTAAAGCAAAGCAGCGAGCTCTCAGGTGAACACCCTTTTGTTCCACAGCAGAAACAATGAATAGAATTGTTTTCTTCAAAGAAAATCTTCATCAATGACATAGACACGGGATTGAGTGCGCTCTCTGCAAGTTCGCAGATGACACCCAGCTGAGTGGTGCGGTGACACCATGGGGAGGGACTCTTGATGAGGGAGGGGAGCCCTAGGACGAGGGGGAAGGGTTTGACACTGAAAGAGGGGAGATTGAGCTGAGATCTGGGGAAGAACTTCTTTGCTGTGAGGGTGGTGAGAGCCTGGCCCAGGTTGCCCAGAGAAGCTGTGGCTGCCCCATCCCTGGAGGGGTTCAAGGCCAGGTTGGAGGGGGCTTGGAGCAACCTGCTCTGGTGGGAGGTGTCCCTGCCCAGGGCAGGGGGTGGCACTGGCTGGTCTTCAAGGTTCCTTCCAACCCAAAACATGATTCTATGACACACCCGAGGGACAGGATGCCATCCAGAGGGACCTAGACAGGCTGGAAAAGTGGGTCCATGTGAATCTCGTGAGGTTCCACCAGGCCAAGTGCAGAGTCCTGCCCCTGGGTGGGGGCAACCCCCCATCTCAGCTCAGGCTGGGGTTGGAGGGATGGAGAACAGCCCTGAGGAGATGGGCTTGAGGAAAGAATTACAGGACAGTGGCTATTATGACCTAAAATCAGTTTTTAAACTATTCGAAACAGCTTCTCGTTTGATCAGTACTTTGCTTATCATCTTTCCTGGTTCCTGAGTGTTGAAATATTTCATTTTAAAGGAGGTTCTTGGTGTAAGGAAAAAAATTCTTCAGTTAGTTCGCAATAATAACAGCTCTTTAAGACTGAAGAAGCTTAAAGATCACCCTGTCATAACGTAATGTTCCTGGTCCATCATGAAATGAAGTACAATGAATAGGAATTCTCTGGGAACGATACAGGGTTTGAAGCAAAAAGCTGAGCCCCAGAGCTGGGGGCAGCACCGCAGGGGTGTCTCCCCAGAGTGGAGCAGAGGGGCAGAACCAAGCTGAAACACTGAGATTTTCAGTGCAGAAGAGGAATTTCTGCCCTGAGACACCAGCTCTGCACAGAAGCCATCGCAGTGCCGGCAGCTGGCCCCAGTGCCTTGTTCCTCACCTCCAGCTTCCCGTTACTCCGACCAGCCACAATCAGGTTCCCTTGGAGGTCCAGGCTCCAGACAGAACTCTCCAAGTCTCCTCCCCAGGAAGGAAGCGGCGATGATTTGTCAAATCCCATAAAAGACTCATCCCCCAGGCTCCTCCTGCGGCCGCCGCAGCCTCCTTCCTCGCTCCCGCAGCCCAGGGAGCGGGGACTGCCGCCCCCCACGCAGAATCCAGCCTGTCCGTGCGGGGCTGAGAGCCCAGTGAAGTTCACACAGTTGGAAGAGCTGTGCTCTTCGTACACTTTCCCGACCAGGCTGCTGAAGTCGTAGCCGCTCTCCTTCTGGCGATTGCCCACAGAGCGGAGCCGCGTCTCCGACTCAGCCACCTTCACCTGCTCGGAGAAGTTCGTGTCGATGAGAGAGGTGAGGTCGGGCTGGTCGCAGAAAAGCGGAGGTTGGGGAGGGCCGAGCATCCTCTTGAGCTGGTGACTGTTCTCAAAGGAGTCATCCAGACCATTTTTGCCATCCGGACTGTGATCCCAGCTCTCCTGGTAATCAAAAATGCCGCTGCTGTCTCTTCGCAACCTGAAAGGCAGAAAGAAAAGGAGGTCAGTCCTCCCACTTCTACCGTCGGAGGTTCTGATTTCTCACCGAGGGGTTTGCACCAGTTGAACGACGTGGTAGAGAACCCAGTTACCTGGGTTTGGGAATAACGGTGAGGCAGTCGCCGGTCTGAGCGTCCCACACCCGGATCTGGCCCACCAGGCAGCAGCTGACAAGCAGCATCCCGTCACTAGCCAGGCATTCGATGTCCTGGGAAGGAAGAAGAAGCACAGCTGAGCACGTAGCACCACCGAGGCCTCTGCACTCTGACAATCACCTTGTGTGTGCCTGAGGAACTATATAGATGATAAATTTTATGTCAAAACTATGTAGCTGGCTTAGCAACCTATGGATACTCTGAGAACATGGGTCCATCTCTGCCCAGAGTCCTAGATGAGCACTAGATGCTGCAAATCAAACAGACTCCATCTGTCTTCCCTTTTTCTGACAAAGTATCGCTCAAAGAGACGTAGGATCAGGCACAGAGGTGCAGCTTCTCTGGGAGACACGGCACAGCACTGCAAACTCCACCTGACTGGATGCCCGAGTGCTTTGTGTCATCTCAGAATGGGAAGAAACATCTTTTCCCTCAAGAAAAACAAGCGAACTGAGCAGCAGCACAGTTCCATGCAAGGCCATGAGCACTGGAAACAACATTTAACAGCTCAAACCTACACAGTAACTTTTGGGAAGCAGGGAAAAAAAGGATCCTGTAGGCATTAAATATCAGGAATCTAGAGCAAAGAAGGCTGGATCGGCCCAGTCAATAAAAGCCAACAGTTGGCTACAATGAGAAGGTAAAAACAGCGATTGCAAAAAGCTCAGAGCAAGTCCCAGGGAGAAATGGAAAAGTCCTGCAGGAAACTTCATGCTACAATATCCTTATATATATGTATATGTATATATATAAGATTCTCCCCAGCCGTTAGCCTCCATGGCTGCATTACACTAAGGCTGCAGACCTGATCTGTCCTTTGTGAGGCCTGTTATTTAAATAAAATAAAGAAAATGAGAGATGTGTCAGTAGAATATTGTTCTTTTAAGGACTGCTCCCCTCCAACCTACCATGAGGTGACCCCTGAGAACCAAGGGGACGATCTCGGTCTCAGGAGGGGAGTAGCCGTAATCGTCACAGGGCAGGTCCCCCCTCTTCCTCCTGCTGTGCGAGAGCCCGTTCTGCCCGTAGTTTTTGGGGCAGAACACCCTGTAGAGGCAGAAGAGCAGCAGGACCAGGATAATGCCCGAGGCCAGACCCAGAGCTGCCACCCTGGTGGGAGACACAAACGGATACAAAGACAAAAAGAAGGTGAGATAAAAAATCCAATTACTAGTCCACAAACAGACTTGAAAAATACTGGGAAAGTTTTGCATGTTTTGCTGGTCTAAATTTTTCAGCTGAGCAAAATTACTAACTAACGAACTCTAGTGATTTCTGGAAAATGAAAGACTTTTTAATGGGAAATATAAATTTCAAAAGATTTTCAGACTTCTCAATAAGAAAAGTACATAGTAATTAAGACAGCAAGAAAAAGGTGGGGATTGGGATACTATAAAGTGCATTGGACGCAGCCAAAGGAGAATGGCAGGTTCAGAGGGCAAGCTGGGAGCTTGGTAGGAAAAGAAGGTTCCTGCTTGCCTGAGAGTTTGATCTAATGCCCAATAAAGCATTACTGAATCGCCACGTTTATTCCCAAAAATGAACTCCTGTCCCTGTTACCCAGCGATAAACCCCATAATGCACCACGTGTGCTGCGAGGAGTAACAGTTCAGGTTGGTTTTTTTTTCCCTTTTTTTTCCCCTCCAGAAGAACCAAAGAGCATCCCGAGTCTCCGAGGGAGTTAAGGCACGGTCAGAAGGTTGTATATCAAGGACTCTTTTACTTGTAAAGGGTGACGTCCTGGTGTCCCTGCAGCTTGGATGAGGCTTGGTCAGGCTGAGCTCCAGCATCCAGCTTCCCACCGGTGGAAGATAAGAAGGGGTGGTAGCGGTTGGCCTCCTGGGGATGCCGCACTTCTAAGGCCTCTTGTGGGTTCAGGTAGAGCGTGACAGGGATTGCTGGAAGGATGCTTATGTATCTGAAGGATTGGAAAGGCGAGAACAGCTTAGGAACAAACAAACACAAAGACAGAAAAGCTTTAATGCGTTACCCAGCCCATCTTCTCACTACCAGCCAAGGTAGGTCTCAGGATGTACTTCCAGGTATTCTAAACTAAAGACCTCCTTTGAAATATTTTACCCTGAAGATATTTCCCAGGTCTTAACCTTTAACTCTGTGGAAGAGGTTAGGAGCCAACAGTGGAATGAACTACCAATGAGATCAAATGGATCACGCAGATTTAAGTAAGGATACAATGATCTGGTCCAGTTCCCTGTGCACCACAGGCCAGAAGATCTCAACAAGAAGTTTCTTCAATTCAGCTGTCTCTATTCCTCACATGTACCATTCCCATGATCATATATTGCTTTACAAAATTCTAAACATCACCTCCAGGGTGAAGAAAGACAAAAAGCAAGTAATACACCCGAGGGCACAGGAAAGAAACACAACCCTTATTCTCAGACAAACAGTCCTGGAGAATTTGTCTCCTCCCGAAGACACATTTGGAGTAAGCAACATGGAACACAAAATATCTAACTGAGAAGGATGAGGGACACAAGAAAGAAAAACACTTGGAATCAATTCCATAGGGAATTCAAAGCGCCTGTGGCACTCGACACCAGCCCACTTGCCTTTTGGCCAGAGTGATATTGTAGTAGCTGAAGAGGGAGGGCCAGTGTCTGAAGGAAAGCTTCCTCCAAATTTCCTCATCCTCCGCTCCCCAGGTAACCTCTGCTTCCGTCCCAAGCTCCGTCTGTCCATTCCCTTTGCCCTCTGGTCCCTGGGCCCAAGTGTGCTGGTTTGTCTCCAGCCCCGACTTCTGCTCACGCTGCTGCGTCTGGTTTTCCGACAGCTGTATAGGGTCCGACGGGAAGACTGAGAGATCAATCTTGGGGTCCCCAGCAGGCAGGACCCCTCCAGGAACAGGCATCGGAGGCAGACCTGCTTCGCCCAAAGGACTTTGTTCGGTGACCTGTGACGTGAGGTAGGTGCGGAGACCAGCAGGATCCGTGTAAACCAGGATTCCGATCCAGATCACCGTCCCAGCCTACACACGATGGGCAAGGAGACAAGCTCGTTTAGTACGTGGGCTTCACACTCCAACACCTCATTAGCCTCTGAGGTGATCAACAACATCCCACGGGTACACTCCACACTCAGTTATGTCTTACTCCACCCTCTAAGAGGACCAGGAGAGGTTGCACAGCACACACAAAAACTCAATGCTATTTTCCTGTGAGCCATCCCACTCTACCCCGTGGTGGGAACCCCACTTCTCCCCCAGAAATGCTGGGACCAGCAGGTCTGCCACCCTCAAACTGGGCTGGAAAGGCTTAATTTGGGGTTCTGGTTTGCAGATTCTGCAAGACTTCCTGCAGCAGCCACAGTGTATTAATTTAATTTAAACTGCCATCGCTGTGAGTCGACAGCAACAGACTGGGCTGTGGTTTGTAGAGCTGGGGGGGGACAAGCAGGGGCTGTAACTGCTGCAGTTACACCCGCAAAAGGAAAAGCCTTTGCCTTTCATGTAGCAAAATACTTCCATGTCTTTAGTCCACATCATCTGCAGGAACATGATTTCTTCTCTGTAAAAATGTTCTCTCTCCACTCAGACAGACCTTGAAAACCTGCTTATATAGAAGCAGATTTTTGTCTCAAAGCAAATATCAGAAAATTACCCACTACCAGCTAAAGATCATGCAAACAGCAGAGCTAATGCCTGCAGAGGGATGTTCTCAGGAAGTTCTTTCTTGAACTATATTTACCACAGGGCAGCGTAAGTCTTGGAGGGGAATAAGGATGTGAAAAAACGTTGGGCTTTTTTTTTTTTCCCTTTGTGGAAGCCTCTTTGGGCTGGGTTTGTGTCCAGCAGGAAGGGACACCAGACAACAAACCCCACAGGACGCACCATGATGAGTCTCTGGGCCAACCGGGTCCTGGCGAAGAAATAAATCACCCGCAGCCTCTTTGGCAGGCGCAGGTTCCTGAAAGACGAGGGCTGGAGGGTGATGGTGTGGGGGGTGGCGGGTCGCATGGCCGGCTGGCGTTCGTAGCGCTGAGAGCGGCTGACAGGCTTCGCCGGGGGCAAGCAGGCTTCTGCTGGCAAGCGTTTGTTCAGATCGGCAAGCTGCCAGGAGAAAAGCAAACCCATGAGAGACACGGTGATGAGAAGTGTGTGCAGAGAGAGCTGTCTTCGATACACGCACACGTCTGGGCTCCCACCTTCACCCTTGAGTCGATCTGTCCCAGCTTCTCTCCAGCACACACTCTCCTCTTCGACCAGCCATCGTCACCTCTTTGTGACCGTGTCTCCTTCCAGCCCATCTACCTCAAATCTGCACATTTATATACCTGAGGGTGTCCTGTTCCCTCAAGCATCCTGTCCCCAATCCCTGTGTACATGTAACCTGCCCGGGGGAGGCCACATCTGGAGCAGTGGGACCAGTTCTGGGCAGGGAACTGCTGGAGAGGGTCCAGCAAAGGGCTACAAAGATGATGAGGGGCCTGGAGCATCTCTCTGATGAGGAAAGGCTGAGGGACTTGGGTCTTTTTAATCTGGAGAAGAGAAAACTGAGGGGGGATCTGATCAATGCCTAGAAATCCTTCAAGGGGGGGATGTCAGGAGGATGGGGCCAGTCTTTTTTCAGTGGTGCCCAGGGACAGGACAAGAGGGAACGGGCACAAACTTGAACGTAAGGAGTTCCACCTAACATGAGGAGGAACTTCTTCACTTTGAGGGTGGCAGAGCCCTGGAAGAGGCTGCCCAGAGAGGTGGTGGAGTCTCCTTCGCTGGAGACATTCCAAACCCGCCTGGACACGTTCCTGTGGGACCTGCTCTGGGTGGACCTGCTCTGGCAGGGGGTTGGAAGAGGTGATCTCCAGAGGTCCCTTCCAACCCCATAGCATTCTGGGATTCTGTGGTTCAGTAACCAAGAAAATACTGCCCCGGAACTTTTACAGCTCTGTTTTTCTGTTTAGAGAGTGAAAATCACAGGCTGTGCTTCCTTTAATCCCTCTGCAACAGCAGAGGAGGAAAATCCAAGGCAACCCCCCGTGCTCTCGGCCCTTCCTTACCTCCATACGGCGAATGTCAATGGAGAGCACGGTAGTGAAGAAAAACATCTGCAGAAAGAAGTCAGACACCAGGCCCACCACAGCGAAGAGGCAGAACTCCTGCAGACAGGACACATTGATTAGCTACAGCAGAGACAACGGTAGATATTTCAACTTGAGAAGAAGGGAAATTCGGCAAAGTCTTGCCCAGAGCGCAGGTCTGAGCCTATCTTACTGAGAAATCCTATTATTGATATTTTGTACTAGTTGAGTTTGGTGCTAAAAAAATCCATGTGAGAACTGAAGAGCATATTCACCCGGGTTCGCATTCTTTGTTCTTTTTAGGCATAAAACATCAAAGCACCACAGGAAAAAGCAGCAGAGGATGTTTTCCCAGTTCCCAAAGCCATGGCAGGGCTGAGCTCTCAGCCTTCAGATCACAAAGCCAAACAGCCTCCAGTGGTGACCCTTTCCTGCACGTTCCCCATAAACCTCAGCCCTGATTGAAAATTCCTCCAGGAACACAGTTTGCTCAGGAAGAGGATCGATCGTTCTCCACTGCCCATCTGTGTACTCGTTTCTAGCCATTCTCCAGAAGCCCAGTAAACTACTTCTGCTTAAATCACACTTTTGACTGATGTATGGCAAATTCCACCCCTGTGCCTCTGGAATTAAAGAGTCATCCCTATTCTCAGAGGTCTCTAAACAACAATATATAGGAAATAATGTTTGCAAAAGCCAGTGTTTCCTCATTTTCCTGTAATGCTCCATTTTCCCCAGCAGGTGCCATTGCAGAAATAAGGATTAAAAGCTTCTGCCCAGCAGCAGAAATCATCCTTATAAACCGAATGCACGCTCTCACCCTAATCCCCATTAGAGCAAAGTGCCATCCCCTCTCCCCCACGACATTCAAAACTTCAAAGCAACACAGAATTAAAATATTTTTAAGAGGTGTCTCACTTCCCTTGCAGGTATAAATTTCTGTCGGGAGCTGTCAGGACCCAAAAAGGGATCTTGTAAACATAGAGAGATCAAGAAAGCTGAACAGGAGTAAAAACCTTAGGCTAAAAAATGGATTAAAGATTCTGGCCCTCGCTTGCAGCTGGCAAACACCCACTGCCATTCCCTGCCTGCCTGCTGGCGGGGTGGCACACTCGCTACCTGCAGACCAAGCCAGGATAAATCCACCTAAAGGGAAGGAGAGAGGCCATAAAGATGGATTTCTTTTAGCCCCCTTCTGTCTATGTCTGCCCCAGCTTCTTGCGTAAGGCTGGAGACCAATATCAGCACAGTGATATGAAGACAGATGATCTTTAAGGTCCCTTCCAACTCTAACCATTCTATGATCTTATGATTCTATGGCATGAAAGGCCATCCATAACCTCTAAACAAACCTTGAAGCCTCCCCAAACTGTCCAAACTGTTCTTGAAACATAAAGCAATCAACTGCTGGTGATTTAAAAATCAGTGTGATATGAAATGAGATAACCCAGCAGGTCAGCAGCCCCTCCCCAGACCTCCCAGCGACAGCAGCACAAGGAAGCGGGTTCCCATCATTTTTTTTTTATTCTTTAGCCCCTTCCTCAACATCTGAGAGGAAATTTTTGGAATCAGAGGGATGAAAACACAACCCAGGTTCCTCTCTTGACGAGAAAACCAGAAGGAAAGCAACGTCCATCTGGATTTCACCCAGACCTCAGCAAACACAGGCTCCACAAATGGCAGCTCTGCCTCAAGAGATATTCACTCCGTTAATACCTCCACTTACTCCACTTAGGATTAGAGAAGCTGCTAGCCCTGGAAATCCAAAATCTTCTTATACTTGGATACCGCACACCCAAAAGTGATTTCTCTGGGCGCAGGATTGGGCTATCAGTGGATAAGGGATGAAAAACACAGGATGAGCGCTCAGCGCACACCCCTGCAGCATCTCAGGACCGTCCCCAGTGACTCTGTGCCAGGAGAGCAGGGGTCTCTACCCACCTGAAACATGAGGCAAAAGGATTTCATTGCTGCTCGCAATCAAGAGGGATTTAAAGTGTGTGTATAATTCTCATCTGAAGCCAAACTCTATTTTAGGACAAGGAGAGCCACAGAAAACAGAGAAAATTTCCTTCTGCTGAGATGCACTGCTAAGGAGTAAGTGAAAAGAAAGACAAGACCCACGACATCCCTTGGGGCAGGTGAGAGCCTTCAGCAAGGAAATCCCTCCCTCTTCTGCTCCCTCTGACAGCCCGGAGCAAAGGTCCCTGCCAGATTTACGCAGCCTGGCTCTTTTTCTGCCAGATTTCCTTGGACTCTGCAAGGCGAGCACAGCACATTATCTGTACAGTGTCCTTCACTCTCAGGGACGGAGATAAAGGACATCCAGCAGCCTCCAGCAGAGCAGCCGTCAGGCTTTAAACAGACAGCATCCCCGCAAGATCCTTCCTCTGGAGAGAGCAAGCATCCAAGGAAAGGCAGGGTCACAGGGAGAGCAGAGAGAGGATGTCACCACACGTGTCAAAACGCTGTAAGAAACAGGAGGAGTCTAACGGAGAAAAGATGAGGGTGGGGGCACGGTGTCACTTTTCCCCACGGCTCTGCTGACACCGTTCTGTGGCTCTGCCCTGTCCCTTTTATCACACTCCTTTATCTCCCGCAATCAGCATGCGCTCTACAGCCGAGTGTGACACGAAAGCGAACTGTCCCAGCGGTACTCACACGACGGGGCTGCTGGCACTATGGTATGACAGATACCATCAACCTTCTCTTTCTGAGGTCAAGCAGCGCAGCAATGAAACAGAGGCCAAAAGGTGCTACTAGACCATATTCGTGAGCCCAATTTAGGCCCAAAGGATGGATCATGCCGGCCTTTGAGCTCAGCAATCTCTGCAATCAGCTTCAAATAAAGAAAAATTAGGCCGCAATAGGTGGCTGGCTGTAGCCTGGGAATTCTACTGTAGCTCCTCCCCTGCTGTCCTCTTGGATACTGAGAGAGAAGCTCAGGAACTGGGAAGTTCAGTCCAGTCCAACCTGAACATTTAATCTTCTTAGAGCCTAATACGCTTTAATCTGTGGTCTGTACTGGTGAGTAAAGCAAGGATGATGGTGAAACAATTTACTGATGGTAAAGCGAGGATATACACAACCCACAGGTCACGCCTGGCCAGCGAGAACATAGCAAGGGCCCAGAGCAGCCTCCACCGATGGAGATGTTGGGGTGCTCCTGCCTTCATTTGCTGACTGAGCCTGCTAGCAATTTCCAGAGACAACAGGCTGACACCTCCATGAAATCTGGCTGCAGAAGTGGAGATGAGGATTTGTCTGGGCAGCACTTGTGCTCCCGTAGCTTGCCAGGAACGAGCCCTGCTTGGTCAAGGATCAGAAATCCAATGGTGTCAGCTTCCCGACACATCTCAGCAAAGCACAGTCCTGAAAAGGAGACGGTGCAGCAGAGAAAGTACCACACTGCAAGGCAGAAGACGCTGTTTTCAGTGCTACAGACCCAGCAGTGCGACCCCTGACAGATCATTCTACCTTCAGCTCTCCATGTACCCATCCATCAAACAGAGGCAGTGACGTCCGTGGCTGTAAGAACCTACAGATTCATCAATCTGGGGAAAGAGCCCCAAACAGACTGTCCACCCTGATGCTCAGAGCAGCCATCCAGCACCAGGGCTTGTAGAGCCGGCAACTGGAAGGAGCAGAGTCTAAACACCAGCAACTGGAACAAGGACCATGTGTCTGGGTCACCAGCAACTGAAGTGAGTCAGAGGATGGGTGTCAGTGTGTGATCACCAGTGAGCACTGAGACAGGCAACTGGTGAGCAGGGTGAGAGGCTGGGGAGCCTGGTACGGTGTCGCTCAGGGACCTCAGGGCTTTAAGGTCTCCCTGGAGCCTTCTCTTCTCCAGGCTGAACCCCCCCCAACTCTCTCAGCCTGTCCTCACAGCAGAGGGGCTCCAGCCCTCCCAGCATCTCCGTGGCCTCCTCTGGGCCTGCTCCAACAGGTCCATGTCCTTCCTGTGCCAAGGACTCCAGAGCTGGACACAGCACTGCAGGGGAGTCTCCCCAGAGCAGAGCAGAGGGGCAGAATCACCTTCCTTGACCCACTAACAGACTCTTAAACCAATCAGGCAGAGAGAGGAGCAGAATATCGCACACTCCATTCCTGCTATCTCAAACCAGTCAGCCACGCTCACCTGGATGGCCGGGACGAGGGTAAAATACCCGATCAAGATGATCCCAAGCTCTGTCGCCATGTTCTTCATAATGGACCAGCTCTCGTTGCTCAAACCTGGAGAAAGAACATGCAAAGACAGCTAAAAGGAGACTGTTAAAAGGACAGACACGAGCATAGCAAAAGGGAACTGGATTTTCTATCTTTAAAATTAGGCATCTATAGACAACAGGCAAAAAAAAGGCACTTAAGGGAGCTCAGGATGTCCCTCTCAGCTCCCAAACCTGCCCTGATTTAAGCAGTCGGAGGGTGCTGCACAGGGCAATACAGGAGTCTCAAGGACCATTGAGGTTTTGAGTCCTGTTTTCGGTCTAGGATACAAACCACTTGTATTTTTAAAACTAGGTAGATTTTTCTAGGCATCACTCTAGAATCTCTCTTCCCTGATGTTTAGAAACATCTTTTAAGTTTGCAAACTCCATTTATGGAGGTTTGAGCACACTCAAATCCTTTTACAGGTATCTATAATAGAGAAGATCATTTTATTACAGACTCAGCAGAGCTTCCTATGACCTGTGGACTGCACTTAGGATATTCATGACACGAGAGGACAAGGTGCTAAATATCTATACCAGGAGATACAGCTCTCTCTTATTAACGCTTTTAATGACTTGTTTAGCCAACGCTTCACACACCAATCTTAAAAAGCAGTGCCCTCGATTACAAGCTTATATTGGTTCTTGGAATTAAAAAAACAGTACAAAATGACTAACAGAATATAATTCCGAATTAGATTCAACACACAGAGTCCTTGTTTCCTTTGCAGAACAGAATTAAGATCATTCCCCACCTCCCAGGCCTTGAACTACCCAAATTTTCCCTCTCTCGATGTTTTTCCAGAGCAGGCTGCGTACCTTGGGCAATGCGTAGCTTTACTTCCAGGTCAACGGGCGTAGAGACAACGGACTTGGTGAGAACCAACACGTTCTCTAGGCCAATGACTACAACCAAGTACGGAAATATCTCTCTAGAGGGAACAGAAGCACAAGTGAGAATGAGATCCTTGGTGAAAAAGAAGGGGAAAATTCAAATGAAGCAGCAAACACACATCCTAGAGTCATGGCCAGGAAACACCATCCAGTGCTCTCAGCCAAATCCCTTCTCATACAGTATGACTCTATGATGAGGTAAGGGTTCTGTATTTCATCTGCTTTGGACAGATGTTAACATTTTGCCTGTTTTTCTGGAAAACGGCCACTGTAGACCATCACTAAATTAGTCTTAATGCTTCCCAGGGTTGGAATAGTGCCCATCAAAGAGTCTCTCCAGCATCTAGTACAAAGAGGCGCAAATCAAAAAGGTGGACTTTGAACAACAGTGCAATAGAGTCAGTAATAGTCATTACAACAAGAGGGTAGGGAGCGCGTCCCACCATCAACAGCGAAAATCCTGCTAAATCACAGCTCAGCATTACATTAAATGAAACTTTTTAAAAAAAAAGAGCTCAAGTGACGAGCACAGGAGTCAAGAAAACACATTTTAATGGGTTTGCTCTTCAGAATCATAGAATGGTTTGGGTTGGAAGGGACCTTAAAGACCATCTAGTTCCAACACACGCAGCAGAGTAAGACTACGCAAGGTCACTCCTGTGACTTTATTCAACTCTTCTTCTCAACCCTACATTTTTTTCTCTCTTTTGAGCTCCTTGCAGTCCAGACTAGAGAGAAAAAGCTGTTTCATGCCAGCACATGGCAGAGAGTAAATTTCTTCATTTCCCTCCAGCTAAACTTAAGCAAAAATACTAAAGCTTTCACTGGGGAGGGTGATGGATTTGTGCTGTGCCGATATGTGTGGCTCCAAAAGGAGAACGTATGTGTGTGCGCACACACACCCCTTGGCTAATCGCTAACAGCCAAGACAGTTAAACAACAGGGTTTTGGAAGAAAGCCTCCTGTTTTCTGCCATAACCCCCAAGCACCATCTTTCCAAAAGCTATTTTCAATCGCCTACGGCCATCTGACACGGGTTTCAACAAGGTTTGAATATAGAGCTGTCAGCAGCCTCTGCCTTTCCTCAGCCGGGGAAAAACATCTGTCTGAAACCACTGCTAACTCAGCTATTTCATTCCAGTTGAGTCCCTCAAAAAATGGGAAAAGCTCCACGGAAAGCAAGATTACCAAAAAAATCCCAACGAATCAAAAACCAAACTCCACGCACCCTTTTCCAGGTATCCTAACCAAATTTTAGCTCTAAGAATTGTGCAACACATTGGTCTCTTCCCATCCAAAAGCTGCGCATGCAGTGAATTTCCATCGTGAGTGAAAAAAATACTAATATATATAAGCCCCTCGTGGGCAACTTTCTAGATTTTGGATTCTTTGACGTTAACAGGAAGTACAACTCAGTCCTGCCTTTATCTAAAGCGTTTTCAGTTCATAACCTGTGTCTCTCCTCCCAGCAGTACTTTAGGACAGGAGACAGATGTGAGAAAAGCTCTTTGTAATCCTCAGGGATGGAAATCTCTAAATAAACAGAGTGCAACAAACAGGCCCGGCACAGCAGAGCACCCTCCTGCGGAGCGTGTTATCTGCAAGGGTAGGGTCTTGCAGAGTCCTTGTGGAGTCCTGTCCTTACGTCCAGTAAGATACGCAGAGGGTCTAGCACCATTTCCAGATAAATGCAGTGAACCTTGAGAAGGGAGTACAAATATGGAAAAGAAAACTCATAATTCTCTCATCAACTATGTCCTTCTTAAACCACAGCTTCTACCGCAGAAGATAATTAAACCTAAGTTAATTTGTCTCCGTTCAGTGTGAGGCAGGTGGCAAGAGATCCTCGTGGTATTTTCCGCCGTACAGTGCCAAGCACTGAGAAAGAGCTTCCAAGAGGAAGAGGAAGAGCAAGGGGAGATCCTGCACCGTGCCCATCTCCTGAAATATTTACACTCCACTCGTCGCTTCGATGCCAGAAGGTGCTGCATCATAACATGATCCAGCACCCCACAGTCAGCAGTGGTTTTATGGGTTAACTACTGATAACCCATAAAAAGCCCAGAACTTCTCTGGCTCCAAATATACTTGTGAAGAGACAACCTAGATCACGTCATCTATCTCCATTTTATTTTCCATGAAATAAGACCGATGGTTACTTCACCTATAACTATTTTACTTCATTCTAAGAGATGATCGACAGTGACTAAGGTCCAGTTTGTATATCATGTCTGTAGCAAGCAAACAGCGATGATCTCTAAGCAACAAGCTGTTATTTTAATACCTTACAGAAACCAGTGAGGGGAAAAAGGCGTATTATAAATACAGGTACTGTTAAAAACAAGCACACCCACATCTGGAAGGCTCTGCTAGAAATAAAACGGATTAAAAAAAAAGGCTGGAAGTCAGATCAAAGTTTAACCCTAAGCTGGCCAACTCCTACCATGTTGCCACTGGTGTATGACACACCAAGAACACTCTGTCCCCAGTCAGGCCCCAGAGGAAAAGTGCTCTGCCAGACCCTGAGGAATCAGGAAAAGGTCACTCACCAGAAATTATAAAAACCTCAGTGTCATCAGACCCCCTCACCACAGAATCCAAGGGTCTTCCATCTAATTAGACATCATTTATGAAGTATTGCAAGAATTAAGTTTGAACCCCAAAGGAAGCTCTCTGTGCCATCATTTAAAAGCAAAGAAATGTTGCTGGAAAACTATTTTTAGAAATAAGGACTGAATTAACTTTTTCTGTCCTCTAGGAGGAATAACTAGATGAGTTCAGTCCTTCCGTGTGACAACAGGAAGGCAGATAAAATAGAAAGGCCTTGGTCATTGCACTAACCAAAGTGGTTCCCTTGGATTCCCCCCATGTATCTGCATCCAAATATCGCCTTTTTTCTTGCATTAATTGAAGTTATAAACTCCCAGTGGATCCTATTTGTTTTATTTGAACAGCTCAGAGAATAACATGGTCTTGATCCATAATTAGGGTTCATAGGCACCACAGCAGTAAAACCAGAAACAACAAATATTTCAGCTTGTGACGTCAATTATTCATTGATATGATTAATTTTTAGGCTTCTAGAGAGGAATCCCTCCATCTAGATCTGGCTCCTGGTAAATTATCACCAGCACCGAGGAGTCTCCCTCATGGGTGAGACTTCATCCCGGCGGTGTCCAGCTGCGAGGAGGAGATGGGAAGAAAAGCGATGGATGTTTCCTTAACTACTTAGGAAAGGGATCTGAAAATGGAAAGAAAGATTCTGAAGTGAACTTTAATTAACGAGAAATGAAGAGTGTGTAGAACTCAGGTAAGTGAGGTGCCTGTTAGAGCTTTCTCAGGGGGTTTCAGCTTGACACAAATATAACACATTATAAATATAACCACATCAAAAGTCCCAAATGCCAACTGTAACACACACAGGAACCCCAGTTAAAAGAAGAGCCAACAACCATCAGTGGTGGGTGCAAAGTGTCCCAGGCACAAAAACTGCAGGTCAGTTCCGCCACCTTTAAAGATTTTTCTGAGTAAAATGTTAACGAACCTCCCATCAGCCAGAGAAAAGGTAACAAGCTCTTCTGGATGCTCCGACAAGTCACGGCAGGAGGGAGGTATGCGAGAGCCTACCTGGCTGCCAGGAAATCGAGCTATTGAGATGTTGTCCCAACAATTCCTTCTGCTTTAGGCAGAAAAAGCCAACTGCTAAGCAAGAATGTATCTCCAGGAAGACTGGGATCAGGTCTGTTTGCTGGCCAGGAGGAGATCTCATCATAATTTTGCACGGCAGTGTGTAAAATATCATAGACTCATAGAATTGTCCAGGTTGGAAGGGACCTTTCAGATCATCAAGTCCAACCATCAACCCAACACTGACAAAAACCACCACTGACCCATGTCCCTCAGCACCACGTCTGCCCGGCTTTTAAACACCTCCAGGGATGGCAACTCCACCACTGCCCTGGGCAGCCTTTCCGGGAAGAAATTTTTCCCAATATCCGTCCTAAATCTCCCCTGGTGCAACTTGAGGCTGTTTCCTCTTGTCCCATCACCTGTTCCTTGAAAGAAGAGACCGACCCCCCCTGGCTACCCCCTCCTTTCAGGGAGTTGTAGAGAGTGAGAAGGTCTCCCCTCAGCCTCCTTTTCTCCAGGCTGAACACCCCCAGCTCCCTCAGCCACTCCTCACAAGTTCTCCAGACCCTTCTCCTTGGTCTCCAGACCCCTCACCAGCTCCATTGCCCTTCTCTGGATACGTAAGCTTGTTTGAAAAATACTAGATCTAGCAGACTAAGCATTTAACAGCTGTTTTTCAAATGATTTCAACTCCATCCACCCTTCTTTAGGAAGAGGTTTGGGTGCTGGAAACTTACCCTCCATTAAGAGTAGGCGTCAAACCAAATAGTGTACACAGCCCGACGGACATGAGCAGAGAGCTGAGCACCGTCACCACCGCTGCCAGGGCCAGGCCCCACTTTGACTTCACCATGTCAATCTTCCCTGAAAAACAGAACGCAAAGGCTTGGTGACCAAGCAAAAGAAAATGACATATTAATAAAAAGACCAAGAAGGGATGCTCATCCTGACTCATTCCAGCAGGGAGCTTAACGCCCTGCCACCCAGAAGTAATGGTACTTCAGCCTCATGTCTGAAATGCAGCTCCCAGACCCTCCCAGTAGCAAGGGTAATGCATGGCTTGCAGCTCAACTCAAGCTATTTCCAGTACAGCACTGTTGAGGCATGAAAAAAGAAACTTAAATGTGGCTAGTAAGGTCTACAACCTCAGAACATCTACTTAATCTGTCTGACAATGAGTTAGTGTCCCTAAACTAGAAAAAAATGTCATTACTATGGCACCTAAAGCTGCCTAAGACAGAAAACACCTCAGAAGGGATCACAAGGAACACCACCACACTGGCCAAGAGGGCCAAATCAGCAGAAATCAGATAAACAGGACTAGTAATTCCTTACAGGACAGTTCAGGGTAAAATTTCACCACCACCTTTCCTGCTAAAACAGGACAGAACTGCAGTGCTATGGAGAGGAGTCTCTTATCTGCAGCCGGGGAAAGGGCATCACGCCACTGATCCCTTACATATATTCAGCTGGCAGGGGAGTTATTAGCTTGCTCTCCCCTCAAGGCTTCTCTCCACCCCACAAACCTACGTGTGGAGAAGTAGATGTAAGCGAAGAGTATAATGTAGGTGGTAACAAGGGGTATCAGCTCGGCGATGCCGATCTCCTCCTTGAAGTGGACGTGAACGATGTTCTCCTCTCGCAGCGTGCAGTTGGGGCTGGGATGTAGCAGCTTGAGGCGAGAGCGGAGGCTGCTGAGGAACCTGAGGCGAAAAGCAAGAAGGAATATGTCATTGCACCCAACACCCAGCACACAATTCCGAGGAGGAGCTCAGGATCATGCAGGAAGAAGCTCCGCAGATTCGCAGATCACGGTTCTCTCTAGGCCTGACTGATAAATCTGTTCCGCTGTGGCCCAAACGACATTTGTCACATCTCTGCAGTGACAATCTTCCAGGCCTTGATTTCTACGAAGATTCAAAGATAACCGTGAAGACTCAGCAAAACTATTTAAAGCAAAGGCTCATCAACCAAAAATCTTGCCCCTGGGGAACAGAACATGCCATAGTCTTAAACATTGCCTGAATTTTAGGTAAGTGCAGCTGATGAAAGGCGCTACATAACAGTCCTGGAGGCTGAAGGGTTCCTGCACAGGCAGCAGCAGAGCGAGTTTCAACTATTGCCCTGCCAATTCCATCCTAGGCGTTCCTCAGGGAATTCTGTGCCACGCTGAGCAGAGCGTTCAGTCCTCACATCCGCCCCATTCCAGCCAGCTCTGCCAACACTGCCAAAGGGGTTTCACAGTTGGTACCAGTTAAATTAGCGCTTACTGGAAAGCAAACCGCTCTGTGTACCAGGAACTGGGTCAAAACAGACCTACTGGGCCTTGGCTGCACCAGCGACAGCTCTGTGGGCAGATGAAGCATCATCAGAGGAACTCCCACTGGCAGCTTTGGGGATTATATATACACTTTCTTAAAGAGAACCTGAGAACTGATAGTATTTTATCAGTATTTCCTTAAAACACAGCAAGTTTTCTCCCCAAAAAAGCACCCTGTTTTTCTATACCACCTTCAGAAGATCCTAAAATACTCTAAAACATGAAAAAATGGAGATTAAAGAAAAACATAACAATAATCAGAGTAGAGAAAACAGCAAACTCGCCAAGAATTGACGCAGGGATTGCTAACAGAGAAATAGCACAGCTAAAGCTCCTCACCTGGAATCGTATCGCTGGAGCCCCAGTGTGACAGTGTATGACACCACGCGCTTCCGATTGTACAGGTTCACCCCGCTGTACTTCCCGGGGAGTCCAAACAACAGATCTGCAAAACACCAGTGTGAAGAAAACATTAGCATAACAGCAAAATAAAGAAAAAAGATGGGATACAAGAGGCGTTCGTTGTGAAGAATGATGAAGGAGAACTACTGTTCTCACAGGAAGCGCTTTCTCAGTGTTCTGGTGAGACATTATCCATGTGTAGAAATACCTGATGCAGGGGAATAAAGAATCATAGAATAGAACCATAGAATAGTCCAGGTTGGAAGGGACCTTTCAGATCATCAAGTCCAACCATCAACCCAACACTGACAAAACCCACCACTGACCCATGTCCCTCAGCACCACGTCTGCCCGGCTTTTCAATCCCTCCAGGGATGGTGACTCCACCACTGCCCTGGGCAGCCTATTCCAACGCTCGATAACCCTTTCTGGGAAGAAATTTTTCCCAATCTCCATCCTAAACCTCCCCTGGCACAACTTGAGGCCGTTTCCTCTTGTCCCATCGCTTGTTCCTTGGGAGAAGAGACCGACCCCCCCCTGGCTACCCCCTCCTTTCAGGGAGTTGTAGAGAGCGAGAAGGTCTCCCCTCAGCCTCCTTTTCTCCAGGCTGAACACCCCCAGCTCCCTCAGCCGCTCCTCACAAGACTTGTGCTCCAGACCCTTCACCAGCTTCTCTTCTCAGTGGTGCCCAGTGACAGGACAAGGGGTAACGGGCACAAATTAAAACATGGGAAACTCCCTTTAAAAACAAGAAAAATCTTCCTTCCTGTGGGAAAGTTGTCTGTCCTCATCTTCTTCTTCCTGACCAAACAGTCTGAAGCAGGCAAGGTCCACCCTCTAATCCTAACCCATAAGCTCTCAACGAGATCATAACCCGCTCCGAAGCGAAGCCCCAAACGTTGCTGCTGCACCACCACCACTGTTCTCAGGAATTCCTAGGATATTGTGAACCTCTGTCATGTTTGCGAATGAGTGCTCAAAGAGATGCTCCAAAAATAACCTTTAAAACAAACTTATTTTAGGGTTACAACCCCCTTTTCAGACATGGCTTCCTGACACCTACAAAGTTCCTTTAAAAACACAGGAAGAGCAGTTCCTCTGGCCTTATGGAACCACTAAATGATGCGATCCCAGACACGCTCAGAGGTCTGTTTTTTTTTTAATTAAGAGAGAAAAATACTTTTATGATATCCAGTGTCAATTTGGGGTATAAGCAAGCAACAATCAGTGGGAGGAGAATGAATGTTCATTTATCTGTGACAATGAGACAGTCTTTGAGTACGACAGACAACAGCATGAGGGGAAAGATACATTAAAGCATACGTAGAGTAAGAGGAACAAAAAGATTTGGACAAGTTACCTGCTATTTTTACACCTATAGAAAGGATTCTGACCGAGTGGAATTATTCACTTTCCACAAAACCAGACCTGAGTTCAAATACAGATATGAAATGAGAGATGACATTTATTTGGTAGCTTCGTTTCAGATGCTGCGAGTAACAAAACACCCGCCAATATGCTAAGATTGGCCATCTAGATGTTGGAGATACTGCAGACAATACAGCGACCCAAGCTGTAGGTATCTCTCAAAGCTTCTCTGGCGTTTCAGCCTCTTACCTTTGAGAGTAGCCGACGTTTGTAATGTCTTTGGTTCATGCTGGTGGATGGTTTTGATGATATCTGGGTCAGCATTGAATCGCTCGCGGTCGTTCTGCCAGAAGTTGCCTGGAGACAGCAACAGGCAGCCGTGTTCGGGAAGCAGATTCCGCAGCTTCTTGAGGCCGGGCAGAAGATCCGTTACCTGAAGGCAAACTTCCTCCAGGCTTTTGACACCAGAACTGAAAGGCAAATAAAAGGTTAGACAGTGTTAGGTGTGTTGCAACTCCCACAAACAAAAGGCAAAGCTGCTGAGATGAACACCCCAAGGTGCCATCTATGTTACTGCTCTTGTTCTTAATAACTGGATCAAGAACCTCGGGACCACAGACTGGGAATCTCACTGGGATCTCACGTGTACAGACCCCAGAACCCCATTATCATTTCTCTGCACACTCTGGCCGTAGAGCTTTCACTCTTCACCCATCCTAGGTGCCACTGCCACAATCTGCAGTTCCACATGTAAAATACCTCCAGTCTACAGAGAAATTGTCTCTTGGAATTCTCCTACAAAGACCCTCTGCATATTTATTTCCATATATACAGAGGGACACTTTATGGAAATCTTTAGTAACCTTCCTGAGGTAGATTATTTAAGGTGTACAGACTGCTCTAAAATGTACAAAGAATTCAATATCTGCAACCGTGCAAAATGTTTTCAGAATTCATCTGCGCTGTAGGGAAAATAAAATGCTTTACAGGTTGAGAAATCAATAGAGGTGGAACTGGTATGAAAAGAAACTTGTGTTAAAACTTCATTTTAACGCAATTACATCAGCCTTATCAACTAGTAATTCAAGCAAGACTTGACTTGGGCTCACGATAGGATCTGACTGCGGAGGTTTAGTGACAAAACCTGTCAGCCCACAATTTGGCTACAGAAGGAAGAGCTGCTGATCCAAAAGAGAACCGTCTCCCTCAGTGCGATACGGGCAACCGGTGGGATTTGCCCAGAAAGGGTATAATTAATGAAGGTTAAATTAAGATGCAAGAGCCCAGTCTTCCCTGGCTCCAGCCTTACAGATTATGGTGGCTCCAAAAAACAACGCAGTCAGGATCCTGTTGTAAAATCCCTTCTCTAGAGGAGGATTTTTCAATAATGACAACAAAGAGCAAACACAGGAACCAGGCAATGATAATGATGATTTGAGTTACGTCCTTGTGAACGCTCCCTCCAGAATCTACATCCTGTTGCTGTATGGCAGGATACCTAGAAAAGTCACACCTATCGAAAGAAAATACTGGAAACTACTGTGTTTATAGGAACAGAAGCTTTCTGAAAGATAATTTAAAGGAACTGATGCAGTGATGCCTTCGATAATAGCTCCAGGAGGGGTAACACAACTATTGTTTTGTATTTCTGCTTTAGCTGACTCTGAAATATAACAGTGATAACAGTTTATATTGCAGATAAGCCTAACTAAACTCACACAGCCAATGTCCCTACCAGTACGTTGTGGATACAGAGCGATACCAAAAACCATGAACTGGAGCAAGCTACAAATTTCAGCTCACTTCTTGTGTTTTACAAACGACTGCTCCAAGTTTGAGCGAGCTGATGGAAATAGAATCACCTTGTGTTTCCCATCCCATTGTCAATAATCTTCAGCTCCTTCTGTACTTTAGTACAAAAAAAAAGCCTTTTTTCATGTTACGAAAATCAGCTGCACTTAATGTAGATTCTAAAATTACCCCGAAAGTCATTATGAGCATCCTTGTTGTCAGTATCAATCTCAAAGTTAGATGCTTCCTGAAATATCTGAGTCCGTCACCAAAGTGGGAGCTTTTATCCCAAGGTTTAGGTCTAAGCGCTTAAGTCTTTTTTTTTTTTTTCTGGTGGCTGCACAAGTTTAATTTTGCTTCATCAAGGGCAACACCAAGGGGAGATAACGAGACACCACACTTGGCCTGTTCTCAGCATCATTATTCTCATACAGAATGGTAATGAACACAGACAGACAAGCAGGGATGAACTTCTGTCCTTAGATAAAAACTTAGAAATTGAAGGAAAACTTGTTTTAAAAAACAAAGAGAGGCAAGTTAAGGTGTATAAAATGTATTTTTGCTTTACAGAGAGAATATGCTAAACTAATCTGAGCGGTCTTTTCTTTAAAATGCCTGACTTCTTGGATGGGGAAAGCACAGCAGGTCTCATCTGCCTGGGCCCCAGTAAAGCTTCTGATGCAGCACCACACAGAAAATGCACAGGAAAGACAAAAGTTCACACAAAAATGGGGGTGCAGTAAAGAAGTAGGTTAACAGGAAAACGATCACGGGGCTGCTGAAAGGGGAACCACCATTATTGAGGAAAACAAAGTGGAATTTCTCACAGACAGTTCGGAGGATTATTATGTATTGTTATTAATAATTGTGGAATAAGATATAGGGATAGCTGGCAATGACACGAAATAAATAAACAGCGTTAATACAGAAAAGGAACAGAGTATCTGCAATGGATGACGGGAGGGCTGGAATAAACTCAATCACCCTCTATTAACAGTACAAAGTACAAGACTTGGGGACTAACAAGGGTTTCTGCAATAAGGTGGGAGCTCATCAGCTGGAAATGACAGAGAAGGACACGGAGACATTGATCAATCGCTTCATAACATGTAAAATTGATGATGACAGGGATTCGGGGTGGAGAGAATGAGTTCTCCCTGTAAATACCTGGAAGCAAAGGGAAAGCTATTTTTGTACAAAGAGTGTATCAGGACAAAAACAAGCAGGTATAAACTGGTCCTAAATATAGAAAGTCAGGAGAAGGTTCCCGACCATGAGAAATTCCAGAAGAGCTTCACAACAGGCATGGTGGGGGTCAAATGAATGTGCTTTAATACAAAGCTCGCGTGTTTATGAAGGGATTATATGATGCTGCCATCGACTCTAACAGGCCTGGGACTCTGCCTGGAAGGTTCCTGACAATTATCAGTGACTAGAGGACAGGGAAGTTGTCCAACACAAAAGCTAAACACGCAGGATGGATACGATGTCACTTGTTAGCAGCAACCTCTTGTTTTCTTTTAATTTTGAGAATCTTACAAATTCAGAGCTAATAATCAGACTTAGGAGGCAGTAATTTAGAAGACGGGTGTGTGCAACAGTGGGTCAGCCTGCCTTCTACACAAAAGTTAATGAATACTAATTAATTACCTGTCTCTCAGGGCATGGTTTCTGATCTCCTCCACCAGCTGGAAGACGCGGGAGAGGGGTGAACGAAACACATCGACGGCGAGGAAGTTCTTCTGCCACGGGGAGACAGTAGCTTTCACAAAGATCTGCTGGATGTAGGCCACGGGAGCACCGACATACTGTGGGGAAAAACCAGAGGGAGAATGAAAACACACGGCGAGCGGGAAGCTGCTCAGCGGAATTAGACCCCAGCTTGGCAACCTTTCAGGAAGGGGTTTGCCAGCCTATATTTTCCTTTCCCAAATTAGAGGTGAAACATGACAGTACCAACCTAGCAAGAACAAAAAGAGTCTGTTTCTCAAAGAGGCAAAATGCTACTGACCATTTTGGCGTCATTTTGCGCCTCTTTGTGAGGCAGAGGCTCCCAGCTCCTGCTGAATTTGGTACAGGGACGAAAGGCAGGAGCAGGAACTCGCTGCCTCTCACAAGGCTGTGGCTCCCCCCAACCTGTGTTGGTTCTGCCGTGTGCCATTTAAATCTTCCTGGTCTCTGTGCCCAGGCTGCTGACCCCGCTCTGGGGAATTCCACATGCTGTGGCAGCCAGAACTTTTGTCCTCTATTAGCTGAACTAGGCAACAAAGCAGAGAAGGGATGATTTAATCAGCCAGCAGCAGCCCGAGTTAACAGCACAGTGCAAAAAAAGCTCTCAGTGGCACCATGGAGCGTAAAAGGTGGCAAATGATTTAAATCACAGTGAGAAGAACACACGTGGAGAGAGTAGAGAGCTGAAGGCATCAAAAGCATTAAGCTAACAGGTAATTTCTACTTAAGAGAGACCTTGGAATGAAAAACAACAATGCAGGTGACAAAGGATGATTTTGTAATTGTTTCCTGATTTCCTGGACCAGGTTATCAGCCTTCTTGGAAAGCATCAGGGCTCCAGTTTGCTCATGCAAAAGAAAAGTCAATTCCTTACCCTTACGATAAGGTTATAAGTCTAGTTTACCTGCATGATACATACCAGCCAAATAAAAACAAACAAACAAAACCAACCCCGACTTTCAGATTATATTCCATTCAGAAGGTTCTTCAAGCATCCCAGGACCACACTGTAGTAGCCAGCTCCACAGCCAGTCCTTGGCTGCCTAAATTCTAATTAAAATGAAAAACTCTTGATTGTGACTTTAAGAAAAAAGCCTATGTCTTGGAGATGAAGCCCAGACTATTGACAACATCAGAAAAAAACCCTGCTAGATGCAATATTTTAAAGCCAAAAGAGAGAAAATTGCAAGCACTGAGGAGCTGGACAGTCTGTCTTCCACCTCCAGGTCAGACAGACATTCCCATTCCGACAGCTTCGAAGGATATCCGATATATCCAGTCTTCGAAGGATAAGCTGGTTGAAACTCAGACTCCTTCGGAGAGAGGCTGACAACACCATAATCACCGTCGGAATTACTGGCAGCATCTCCACAGACTGTCACGGCAGTAAAGGGCTGACTAAATCCTATTCTCACCCTTCAGAGGAGGCCAAGGGCAGGTACGTGAAGCCGTTGTGTGTCAGCAGGAGGCTTGTTCTCCCAGAACCCATCATTAAACTTATTTAAAACCTAATAACTCTTTAAAAATCATACTCCTTGCCTTAGGTAAAGTTATCCTTGAAAAATAGGCTCTTAAACACCATTTCAGAGCTTTTAGCTCTTCCAAATGCCTAGCATCTGTTTTTCTGACAAGACAAATACAGCCTAAACTTAGCAGTTACACAAATATTACTCGATAAACCCAGGACTCACCCAGTCAGGACGCTCGCCGAGATCCCCTTGCTGCAGAGCCGCCTCCGGAGAGGGTGGGGAATAATCCTTCACAGGGGTGCTGTACTCCACAGGTCCCGTTCCAGGCAGCGGCAGCTTCAGCAGCGGGTAACTGCAGTTAAGACATAAGCAAGAAACATTGTGGTTAGACAAAAGAGCTCAAAAAATGAATGGGTCGTGAAAAATGAGCCCACTCCAGGTTAATCCAAGCTCTGCAGGACAGGAGACACGGCTGCGATGCAAGAGGGCGTTAGCTCTTGCAGGAACTGTTCCTATTTCCCCAACACAAGAGATAATTGGGTTTTTTCTCCATGGAAAAGGATAACTGGAAATCCTGGGAGAAAAAGAAGGGAAGTTCTTGCAGGACCTCACCTGGATTACTCTCCATCACCTGAAAGTTAGTAGTGCTAAAAACATCAATTAAACACAGCCATGTCTCAACTATCCCGCAGCCCGCACAAAAAATGAGACATTCATTGTATTCAGACGGTGGCTTTCCTGACCCAAACCCCACATTAATCACCCCACTTTCCTCATTAAGATTTAAACTATTTCCAATATTTGTCATTAACTTCGTTGGCCCTCGAAGCACTTTTAATAGTAGCAATGAGACACCAAACCTTATCTTTTTGCTACTACAATCTTCAAATGATTCTAGCAGTTACCCCACAACAAAGACTTCAAACTATTTGAAAGTTGAGAAACTGCGATTTCAGGGAGTTTAGAATATTGTTTTTAGCTCCAGAAGTTCTCGCAAGCGATTAAAACCGTATCAGAATTAACTGGTGGAAAAAAGAAGACTGACATCGACCAAGAAGCTGGAATTATCAGCACCAAATGAACCAGAGACCTGAATTTCCCGGGCTTTCTGACGATATAACTTCTCTCTTTTCATTCTGATGCACGACAACCTACCAGGAATTAAATTTCTGACATATTTCTCCATTTATAGTTCAGCTTTTCCTGCAATATTGCCAGAATAAATATAAAGGCCTTGGGATTGTTTTCCTGCAATACTCTGCCCACTTTGTTAAGGATTTGCCTGAATCATCAAAGGCCACGGAGCAACAACTAAAGACTGAACAATAAAACGCTAAAAAAGAACAATGAAATCCAAAGCAAAGCTTGTCGGATTTGCTACTTTATTAAGTGTGACAAAAAATACAACATCTAATTATTATTATTTCATTGTACAACTGGAGGGAAGAGAAAAAGGAATAACAAAATCATATCGTAATACAGCAGAGGTGAAAATGCCCAAGAACAGGCACAATCTGGAGACACATCCCCTTTTCTCTCACAATTAGCAATCAGTTTTAGTCCTTCGAAATGACACGTCGCACCTGCTTGTCACAAACGAGCTGCTGAAAACCAAAGCCCGGGGGAGACACACAGCAATCATCCTGCCTCTGACTGAGGCTGAGATAGAAACAAATTAAAATTAAAAAAATTGAGTATATGCGATAAACAAAGCAGAATGAGTTGAACAGGTGACCGAGGAAGAATGATTTTTTCACTAAATGATTGCGACGTTGATGACTGAGCGTGGCCAGAAATCTAAGGAAAATTCTAAATTCCTACTACGTGCTTAGCCCGAGGTGGATTTCCCTGAGCAACTGCCTATCAGTTTTAAGGAGTCAGAACAATAACATTTTTATAGAACTTAACTCATTTACAGGCACTGAATCTGAACAACCGGAGTAACAACGGGACAGGCTGGTTTTGCTTCACCAGCGCTGGTGGAGCAGCTTAGGCTTCAGAAGCGATGCTTCTCTGGTTCTTCATCTCTAGGACCAGGCTACTGTCAGAAATGCCGCTGAAGCACCGGATCAGGAAGCCTCCATAGCCAGAAGCTACAGGAAACGCTGATGGTCACATCTCCACGGTCCGCGGTGAAGACCTAACTGCTGCCAGAGGTCACAGCTACGGCACCAAGAGAAGGGTGATGGAAACACCAAGGTCTCCTGGATGCCGAACATTTCACAAGTGCTTTTTCCTAGTTTAGCTACCTGCCAGGAAGGTGTCTACAGCCCTCCCTTCATCCCTGTCAACCATATCCAGCCTGAGGAGCAAGGAGCCACCTTCTTCACCCTCATCATCCAGTACAGCACCCCTAAAGCCAGCGTGAGCAGGGGGGCTTGGACCAGATGACCTCCAGAGCCTCACCAGCCTGTGCTACCACAGCCAGTCCAGTGGAGGCCACCAAAATGGTGATGTGGCAGAACACAGGGTAAAAGGAGACATTGGGTGAACTGGTCTCATCCAGCATGGAGGAAACTGAGGAGGGAATCCAAAACGCAGTCTTCAGCTAATTAATTAGAGGTTATGGTGATGATTGCCCCAGACTTGTCTCAGGGGTGCATGAGGAGACAAGCACAACATGGGAAATTCCACTTAAGATATAAGGAAAAAATTCATCATGATATGAGCAGTCAAACACTGGAAGAGCCCAGAGTAGCTGTGGACTCTTCATCACTGGAGACATCAACCAGACAGGGCTCTGAGCCCAACTTTGGGATTGGTCCTGCTTTGATCAGTGACCTTCAGACATCACAGACCCTCCATGTGGAAGGGATCTCAGGAGGGGTCCAGTGCAAACTCCTGCTCAAACCAAGAGGGCAACAAGAACAGGCTCCTCAGAGCCGTGTCCAGCCTGGGTTTGCATATCCCCAAGAACTGAGGTCCCACAGCTTCTCCAGGCACCTATTCTAGCATTTCATTGCCGTCATCATTAACGCTTTTTTCCTTAGATCTATCAGAATTTCCCATCTGTCCACTGCCTCTTGTCCTTCTACTGTGTACCTGAGAAGAATCTGCCTCCACCTTCTCTACACCCTCTCAGAAAGTACCTGTAGGCCAGATACTCGGTCTCCTCAGCCTCTCCTCTTCCGTTATAGGCCACAGCTCCTCACTCCGATAGTTCCCCTGGATTTGCTCCAGCACATCAACACCTTCCTCATACTGCAGAGCCCCAGAATGGATGCAGGACAGTGGTTTCACAAGGGCCAAACAGTAGGAAGACTCCATTCCCCTTAACCCTGCTGGCCACGCTTGCTAGGGCAGCCCAGGACGCAGCTGGTCTTTCTGCTGCAAGGACATGCTACCCAACTGATGTTCAACTTGTCCTTTGCCGCAAAGCTGCTTTCCAGCCTTCGAGGGCTTATTCCATGCCAGGTGCAGGGCTCTGTGTTTGCCTTTTTGCCTTTGCTGAGCTTCCCTGAGGCAACTTGAGGCTGCATCTCTGAAGAGCAACCACACTCTCCACCGTACTGACTGCTCTCCCACGTCTGCTGTGACCTACAAACTTGGTGAGTGTGTGCTCTGATCCTTCATTTAGGTCATTAACAGCGATGTTAAATAGATCTCAGCCCTGTTGGTGGAGTAGGGAGTTAACGTGAAGGGCTGGAAGAGCTGTGGGAGCAGCAACTCACAGTAGAACAACAGTGGAAGGTGAAGAACCTGAGATCTCCACAGCTGCCTGCAAAACAACCACTTGGCCGTAATCACACGTTTTGCCAGTGTTGAGCGTGTCACATCAAGCAATTCTGGATTCTGCTAATTCCCTTTCTGCGCTTGAGGCCACAAAGGAAGGCCTTAACACGCCAGCTTACATACCACAGAAACTTGGGAAAAAAAGAGTATTTCTACATTTAAAAAAAACAACTAGCCTCTGGAGATGGTTGTCAGTTGCTCCACCATGTTGGTTCTCAGCCATTAGTACATTTACATCTAAATAAAACCACTTCGTCGCCAAGAAACATGCACATTGCCAGAGTGGAATGGAGACGTGTGTCAACTCCTCGACTATCGAAGGATTTCCTCCTACAGATGTAGCGGCTCTTCACGGCAAGCCTTGGCTTTAGCTATGGAAGCCACCTGAGAAGCTGGGAAGGAGGAAGGTTCATCTAAACAACAGCAATTTGTACACAGCTTCCAGTGGGCTCGGGGTTACACGAGGCCTCGGAGAAGAACGCAAGACATGACAGGCTGCTTGATGGCAGCTAAGAAGGTGGTTAGCTGAGAATCCAGTATTTGATTTTTTCTGTTGTTAATAAAAAAGTTTATTTTTCTGTAGAGGAAACACACCACTCCCATCCTGAAAGTCAAGCCACCTCCCAAAACACTGGACGCAGCAACTCACAGCTCCTTAATGGCATTTTTGAATGACCCAGATTTTTGTTTTGTTGGGTTTTATTTTTCATGTTAGGATTTTCAAACTTGTCCAAAGAATTTGGAAGTACATGCAAATGCAACGGAGGAAAGAGTAAATTTGCCCCATCCCTGGAGGGGTTCAAGGCCAGGTTGGAGGGGGCTTGGAGCAACCTGGGCTGGTGGGAGGCGTCCCTGCCCAGGGCAGGGGGTGGCACTGGATGGTCTTTAAGGTCCCTTCCAACTCTAAATATTCTGTAGTTCTATATTTTACTGAGACTAGAAGTGTTGTGGCAGCTGTGATAGCAGAAGACAGCGATGCACACCCATCAGGAACAGGACTTCCTAGCAGATGGTCTGGCACACCAAAAAAAACCCTGGAATTATTTTTTTATTATAATGCACATCTTCAGCAACGTAGGAAATTTGCTTTTAAAAGGTTTAAAAGGTTAAAACAGCCCCTGTTGTCTGTACACACCTTTGTTTAGCTCTTATCACAACATGATCTAGATAGTGTAGGCTGCTCATGGAAGTATTTTGCAGCAAAGCTCAGGAAGAGGATTTACTGTTGAGACTCTCAACAAAAGCTCCCTCATCTTGAGCCAACTACATAAATACACACACAACATAAATAAACATCCCCATAAGGGAAGCAAGAATATATACTTATAGATAGATCACAGTGATATTTGAGGATTCATGTCTATGACAGGTTTTGAGAATGTCTGATGGAAGAACACACAAAGTACGCACTCTAGATTATACATATTATAAAGTATTTCAGTTAGATGCTAAAACATTAGTTCTTTAATTTAATTAGCCTTATACAGGCACGTGGTATCAGCTGATCCAGTCAGTGACACCCGAGACCGACTGACAGCGGAGACAAAAAAGGGACAGACGGAGAAAGAGCCACCCAGTGATACAGAGCAATTCGCTAGACCGACTACTTCAGACACCGATGTTAAAGCATCTTTTAAGTAAAAAGATACTTTAAAACCCAAATCAAGAGCTGGTGCTGAGCTGTCAGAAGCATCCTGGCTTCCCACAGCCACTGAATGCTGCAAGGATTGCAAGATGTGACAGGCTGAGGTCTTGAACACGAGAACTGCTCCAAGCCAGTTCCAAGGAAGGGATTTCTAACACTCAGGTTTGTTTCTCCTCACATTTGTCTTTCTTAAAGAGATTTTTTTGACCGTCAGGGAAAGAGGTGAACACCAGAACAGAGAGGATAGAGAAAGAAGGGAAGAAAAGCAGGATCTACAACAGATGACGGGAAAGCTCAACAATGTTTTTGGTTTTGAGAAGGGTTCTTTTTAGATGCTCACGTGGCGGTACACCCCGACACCCTTCTGCAAAAAATAAAGGAAAAATTGATCAACTACAAGTTGGTATTGCTGAATTTGAGCACGAGTGCATTTTAGTTACCGAGCATGAAGCAGGTTCAAGCAAAAAATGCTCATCCAGCTACTTTACATATTTTCAAGACAGCTTAGAGAGCCAAGGTGGAGCAGCGCCAGGTCAGCCCGAGGCAGCTGGCAACCGAACTGCAAACCCTACAATCGCATATTCCTCCTCCTCAGAATCAAAGCGGAGATCTCCAACACCCCAGAATAGTCTTGGGCTGGTGCATACGAAGGGAAGTCAAGAGCTGCCAGGTCTTAGGTAACAGGGAAAGTTATATATTGCCTTAAAACAGCCACCACCTCCACTTTGCACCCTGTAGAACAAGCTTTTAGCCTGTTCTAAAGTATCGGGTTTTTTTAGCCAGCCTAAAGTATCACAAAGACAGAAAAACCTGAAAACCCAATGCTAATAAGAGATATGAACTTTGATTAAAAACGCCTTGCCAGAGGGTAGAAAAGGCCAGATATTTGGCAGCAACAGTTCCCTTTTTAGCCTCGGTAAGTGCATAAACAATACCTGTTTCTGAATAAATGGTGGTTGCTTTGCCCTGTTTCCCACTGACAGGACCCTCAAAAATTTAAATAAAACCCCTTTATTTTTGCTATAAAGATTCCCCTTGCTCTGAGCTGCTAGGTTCCTTTTTTCTGCAAAGCAGAAGAGAGGCCTCGTTACACAGAACTTGCTTCTAGTTTCATCATGCGGTCCCAGAGGAGACTCTGTTCTCCGTGGATTTGGAACACAAAGAGTCTGATAGCAACTTCTTAATGCAGTTCCATTTAAGTGGGGTGATGAAAATGATATATAATAAAACAAGACATTAACTAACAAGCCCTACACCTAGTTCAGCAGAAAACCCTCCCTCTGAAGCTAAGACTAACTTGGATTTTCCGACTTTGATTAAAACTATAGAGTAAGAATGAGTCATAGGAATTTTTGCTTTGAATATTAAATTTATAGTGTCTACACAAATGACTTCCAAGGTTAAAGACAGAAAACGTTCAAACAACGTGTAACAGACACTCTGGTGACTGCACTGCCTGGTCCTTGAGACTGGATCTTTTTGGAAAGGGATGACACACACACGTTTACTGTTGTCACCTTGATTGAGAACCAGGACTGATACTGGATAAATTGTGGACCATGTCATTTATGTCATTCATTTATTTACTTATTTTTAAAAAGGTTATCTGAACACAAAGATGGTCATGTTTCACTGAGGTGGGAAGGAGGAAATCAAGAACAACAGAGTCAATTCCTTCTTCAGTAGAATTTTACAAGCTCTCCTTGATTCTGAGTGCACACAAGTGAGAAGAGAAAACTCCATTTATCCTCTCTCCCTTTCAAGAATTCAGGATGCAGAATGCAGCCTTGTTTGCTTTAACAACAGGATTTATTTATCAACCATGTTTAAGGCTGAAGAATAGAGAATGCTTCCTTTTTGCTCTACTACCTTCTCTCCTTTTCCCACCCACTTCTTCAGGGATGGGGACTAACCTTCTCAGCAACATGGAGGATGACCCTATTGACAAAAGTCAGTATGAAACCACTTGATCACTCATATACCTTCTCTCTTCGTTAGAAAGACTTACAGTTCCTACTACTTAATTGGTCCACGCTTGTTTTGGACACTAATCTGCATTACTACACAAATGGTGCTGAGGGTCCCTTATAAACCGCATTGGACAGAAACATCACCCAAGTGACCTTCTACCCTGAAGCTAGGCCTTGATTCTTTCCACCAGGTTCTCTCTCGAAGATTTCATTTCGAGATCTCTCATTTCAGCACAGTTCTCACTCGCATTTTACGGTGAGGTGGATGAGATGAATCGATGATAAAAGTTCTGACCTAGTGGGCACAAGGTTCTCGAGCAGAACGAGGAGAGCTGCTGGTAATCCTAGATCAGATTTCCTCTTGTCCGGGAAATCCTAAATTTAGGAAAGGGAGTTTTTGTTTTGATCCCTCCCAAAGTGCAACGTTTGTATGGATAAACATTTTACACTGAAGCAGTTGCCTTGCATTTCTGCATTTATCCCAGCAACAGCACCCGAAAGGTAACTGAAAATAGGAGCTTAATACCGCTGGAAGCGCTGATGAAGCAATTAGCCAGCAAGAGCGCTGTGGCGTGGCAATTTGGTGATTAAGGGCTCATGGTGGGACTCCATTTTGGCTAATGCAGGCCTGACACGCGAAAGCAGCAAAGCTGAAGGCAAAAAGTGCAAACAGACAGATAAGACTGCAACTACATCAACAAAGATAACCAGGATGTAGAATCCACTCGCACAGACCTTGTAGACGCTTCATATTTCTATAGAACAAGAGATCTGAAAATAAAACTTATCATTGACAGTTAAAAGAATTCATAAGCAGCAGTGAAAAGTCAGGAAAATGACGCCTCGATGGCTGCTCACAACCTTGAGGAGTCACAGGCATGAGAAGTGATCTCATAGGTTTTCAATATGTGAAAATAATCACTTCAATAATCTTTTAACAGTAGATGTGAGAGAAGTCTGTCTTTATCCGCAGCGATGCTCTAAGAAAAATTTATGTCTGTATCTATATCAACACACATAGAGCTTTTCTGAAAGCAGAGGAGTAGGGTACATCATCACATAGGGTTTATTTTCCCAAAAGAGACAAGATGCTTAGAATTAAATCCTTGATGACAGAATCTGTCTGGGCCCAAATCCGAGCACAAAAGTTCTCAACTCTAGTAATCATAATGACTTAGTGAAAATGATTAAGAGGCTCATGTAATATTTCTGATCATGAAAATATATTCAGCTGCAACTCCTACCCAAATTAGAGTTCATAAGGAGAATGGAGAATTTACAAGAACAAACAATACGTGCGTGCCAAGGCAAGGGCTGAAAAAGAAGAGTACAAGCTCCACGGAGACGAGAACAGGCAAGGGTGGAGGGAAAGATCAACTTTCCTTCTCCCTATTTTTAATTTATGGCTTTGGAGTTCACCACCAGGTGTTTGGGGATTACTTTTATGTTACTTACTGCTTTACTCCACTTATTCAATCAGTTTTTACTATTACCTTATTTAACCACACAAAGATACTTCATCTCTGTCTTCTGTCCCACGCAAAAAGATAACAAAAATCTACTACATTTAATAAAAGGGTAAGAAGAAGAGCTTCTGGGACGGCCCGCAAGACAGGGAAACCCGAACCAGCTCGTGGCATTGCTCTGAAAACCCCACAAAGCAGCAGCCCCCTGTGACAACAGGTACTCGGTGTGACTCACCAGCAGGCCAGAATGCAGAGCCCCGTGAAGAGGATGATGGGGATGGGGTAGGAAGCACACAACAGCCCGTGGTTGTAGAACGCCCGCGATATCCTCTCGCGCAGTTTTTCAGTCAGGGTCATCCTCAACCGTCGTCACCTGGTTGCCATCCCGGAATACATCAGGGGGACAGGCGATTCCAGCATGTGCAACGCTTCAGCAAAGGCACTGTATCCAGCTAGAAATCAGAAAGAAAGAAAGCAGGTGAGGAAAATACATACATAGAAGGAAAATAAACGTTACCAACTTGATTTAGAAAGATTTCCAGCGTTGTACCTCCTCAGAAGGGAGAAACAGACACCACACACTGAGCACTTGTTATGAGCCTACAGGCAGTTTGATCAAATGACTGTTTTTTGCCCGGGGGAAGGAAGGGCTGAAAACACAAGCGGAGAAGGAACAGCAGCCCAACAGAAGTCGGGCCCCGCTGCTGTGAGCCGCTGGTCAGAGAGAAAAGGCAGGAACAGAGCTAGGAACCAAAGGGGCTGAAAGGAAGGAAGAAAAGGAGCTTAGCAGTAAAAGAATTAAGCAGTATTCCGAGGAGATGCCAAAATGCCAATTAGAAAAGAAGGATTGAGGCTTGCTGTCAGCAAGGCGGGCTGGGCTTAAGGGAAGTGCTCTTGGACACCGACTGAAGCACTTCCAGCGCTTTCACTATTAGCAACACACGGGTAACGAGGAAAGAGACCAGAACAGGCTTTACCACTCAGACAATTTAAAGAAAGTTATTTTTTTTTTGCATAAGGAACGAGAGAGGGAGGCACAAGCAGCCACAGTTCAGAAGATTAAGCCGGAGCGCGCCACACGGTAAAATAAACGAATGCAAACACTTCTCGTCAAAATATATTTTGACGTGACTGTAAGACTTACGAGAAGGCTGTTTGCCAAGTGCAAACCGAATCGCAGATGTCAGAACCGGTCAACTTCAACTTGCAATTTGATTTACAAAGTATAAAAAAAAGCCCGCAATATAAAAAGCCCTAAGAAAAGGTTAAGGCAATACATTAAAATAAAGCCCAAACCAAATTTCTAGGAAAGATGGAGCAGAAGCCGCCTACCCTCAAAAAGTCTTCTTTTTTTAAATCTCAGGCTCAACGCAAAGCATGCAGCTCTCTACAGTGTTCTGAGAAGCGAAAGGCTTGAATGCAAGACATTTTTTTTTCCTTATAGTTCAAAGCTATGATTATCCAAGACTTTTTATATTTTTATCTGAGAGGAAATAAATACATTTTTCCTGGCTTCTCCAGAATAAGGCTGAGACAGTAAGAGACCAAAAACATATGAAATAAGTCATTTTGTCCACAGGAAAATGCCAGAGAATTCAATACAAGACCTAAACCCAGGCTGCCCGTTAAAACCAGTTGGTCATTTGACATTTGGAACAATTCACTCTCACTGACTTAAATGGAAAAAATACTAGAGGAGAAGGTCCGACAGGTTCACAGAGATAAGAAATCCATTAAGGGTTTTTATACATATCTGTCTTAGGATTTCTGTAAGCCTCAAATATTTAGAGGCGGGGGAAGGCATCACAGGTGCCCTTTTGTTTTATATTCTTTTCTAAGCATCCACTTCCAGCGACATGGGAGAGAGCATAAGAGGGAAGACAAACCCTTAGTACAGCCATTATGCTTATAATTCCAGATTAAATTCTATTTAATGCCCACAGGACTATTTTACAATGTTCTACCTATTTCCCCGCCCCTCCAGTAACACAACTAAAAATAATCAGACTTTTAGCAACAGAAGCACCAGTATTTTGGCCTAATGGCCAAATGGAAAACCTGGATAAATATTTTTGCTCGTACCTTTTAGCATCTTTCTACATCTTTCTGTAAGAATCACTATCACCTTCTTAGTTGTAGGCAATTTTCGTTTGCCTGAAGTCCAACACCAGCAGGAATGTTCCAGGATTTTGGGAGAGGGGAGGGATGAGAAATGCTCTCTCGCTGCCTGGAGACCTTGCAATGCCAAAACACTGTACACTGAATTACTGCGGAATAGAAAGGTTTTGTCACACAAAGAACCTAAAATGTGGTACCCCGCAACAGAAGAGGCATATGGGACATAGGAATATGTTTAAAAGTTGTAGATGTCACAACAGAAAACGATCAATATTCAAACTTCATATTCACTTGCTTCACCTGGTGTAAAACATCAGGGTTCATTAAGAAGAAAACACGAAGCATTCCAAAGGTAATATTTGCTTTTGGGGGTTGCATATTAAATTCTGAAGTCTTTATTAACTTTATGCTACAACAGTGCTCTTAAAAGTTAAAAGCAGGAACCGTTCCTATTCAAAGTCATTTTTGCAAACAAATATTAGCTAAAGCAAAACAAACCCTCTGATTGTAGGACAAGTGTTGAAGGAGAATCCATTCAGGGTCTTTCTTTCCTTTTGCATGACTGCAAATCCCAGACAAAGCTTGCCTGGAAACAAGAGGAGATGACGATGTTCCCTTAACCTTGCAATAGAATATGGTGCGTTCCCGGTTCACTTCAGGTAGAAGAGACAGAAACACAATGAAGTTCAGAGAGATCGGAAGAAACTAAAGCAAACAACAGGCTGGAAAGAGCGTGGTTTAGTTTTTAAAGTCTCTTAACTTCTGAACTAAGTTGCACATTAAGGAATTGCGTAGATTCTCTAGTGCTTCCTGCCATTTACAGAGCGTAAAATATTATTATTGCCCGGATTACGGAAATTCAGCCACACACAAGTGTGATTTCAGTTAAGAAGCTGTGTCACAAAGACAAATCCAATTCCAAGGTTTATCTGCAGCACTTCCAATAGTCATTGTCACCCGGGGGCGGGCTGGGGGAGTAGAGGTCCTGGAAGGACACCCTGCACCCAGAATCTTTTCCTAAATTCTTGTGTTAGACAGGGGAGAAAAAGCAATTGCTGAAAGAACTCCATTGCCTTCGTCTAATCAGTAATTTGCTGCGAACCACAGCAGATCACGCTGTTTAAGGGACTAAGGACACCTCACAACCAGGTGGAGATGAGAGAATATCATGGCTCAGACGTCCACATGTACCACAGCTCCACTGCTGAGAAGGTCCTGACCCAAAGCCTGAAAATCTTGATGTAGCACCACGAGCCAGATGAGGGCAAGTCGCCGGAGCTAGCGTCCTCCGCTTCTACCATCTCATCAAGAAAAAGCACCATCATTTATTTGCTCTTCATTCATAATGCAAGATGGGCAGAGAGAACATTAAATGCCCACAACACTCTTAAGAGCCCCAAGGCCACCTTTTTTCAAGCTGCTTCTTATCCTGATTAGAAAGTGTGTTATGTTATATACCACCTAATTCATAATATACCCCATGCTGATTGCTATCAGAAGACAAAGCGACTTCTCAACCGGAATTAAGCACCGCATCATGCCACCTGCTCCCGGTGCCACCAGTTGTCCCCTCAGCATACACCAGTGCAGCATCTCTTCATCCAAACCCTGTAACACCAGTTCTGGCTCGCCATAACTTCTAGCCAGCCAACAGAAGGTTGGCATCTTCTATTTCCCGCCTGACCAAGAGTTGAGATGATTTGCTTTTGACCTTCAAAGCTTTTCCCTAATGAGAAGGTGATGGTGGAGAATTTTCAAAATATTCAGCTGGTCAACTCTGCAAGGGGTAACACATCTGGACTGGAGCTGAACCCAGACATGGCAGCATGGCGAAGGTTGGCACGGGCCTCTGGAGATCAGAGGCAAGGTGACCTGGGGGAGGCTGGTCAGGGCCATGCCCAGTCATGTTTTGAGTATCTCCACCAATGGAGATGCTGGAGATACACCACAGCCCCTCTACAAACAGTTCCAGCAGCCTACAAATACCTAAAGGGGGCCTACAGAAAAGCTGGGGAGGGACTTGTGATCAGGGAGGCGAGCCATAGGACGAGGGGGAACAATTTTAAACTGAAAGAGGGGAAATTGAGATGAGATCTGGGGAAGAAATTCTTTGCTGTGAGGGTGGTGAGAGCCTGGCCCAGGTTGCCCAGAGAAGCTGTGGCTGCCCCATCCCTGGAGGGGTTCAAGGCCAGGTTGGACAGGGCTTGGAGCAACCTGGGCTGGTGGGAGGTGTCCCTGCCCAGGGCAGGGGGTGGCACTGGGTGGTCTTTAAGGTCCCTTCCAACCCAAACCATTCATGATTCTATGAAGAGAGCAGATGCCAAGGTCTTCTCCAGCAGTTAGTCCCTGGCACGTTGTATGAAGCCTCTACACTGAAAGACTTGCTCTGCCCCATCACACACAGCAGTGTTCATCAAACACACATCTCATCAGTCTTAACTGGACACTTTCCGTAGCCCACTATATGGTTCTACAAGCCTTACTAAGGTTTAAGTTTAGGAAACATAGTTCCAGATCTCTACATACAGACAGCAGCTTCTCACGAGGTTTGCAACGCTCCAACACAGAACCCGAACAACCTCCTCCGTTTCCTCATTAAAGAAGAATATGACCAAGAGTCCAGATTAAGCGAGTATTAAGTTGTGCCTCAAATGCACGAGGAAAGAGCTTGCTTTTCCATAGTTTTATGGATGCCGGAACAGTTACACTCTCTTGGAAAACTTCTACTGTTGCAGCAGTTTGCTGGCTCTACTGCAAATTCTTACCAAAAAAAAAAAACAAAACCAACAACAAACCAAGACTGACCAGCAAAGGAAGAAATGTAGGATTTCTTCTTGCAAACCCTGCAAGGAGGAGGAAAAAACCCCTGCAACAAGGAGATGCTGAATGATACTACTTTTCCCCAAGACAAAAGCTTTTATCTCACTTAACAACAGTTGCATGTTCCGAATTCTTTACATTTCTGCCTAAGAGCTTTTTACAGCCTTCACAGAAGGTCTCCCTTTACCTCTAAAGGGCAGGAAATCGCAGCGCTCTCATATGTAGATAAAGCAGCTCAGACAACAGGAGCCCACTGTAGGCTTAGAGACAAAATTATCGAACGTATGAAAACTTTTCACCTTATAATAAACAATAATCTGTTCTTTCAAAGGCTATTCAACACCTCAGTTTTCCATACAATGTTCTTGAATCAGGCCGTAGCGCCAGGTAGTCATAAAAACATATTACTGAGCTAGTGAAGAACGGGAAAAAAAAATATATATATTAAAAATAAAAATCAGTGTTGTGCAGTAATTTCACTTGCACGTCAATGCATAAAATAAGTTTCTCCATCTTGTTGCCTACACCAAAGTCCTACACTTAAAATTTCAATGTGAATTTTAACCCAGCATTTCCCATTTAAAATGCCGAACTTGGTAAAGCAGGAACGGATCCAACACGGTCCTTTTGCCCCCCCCAGATCCCACCATCAGCTGCAGCATCCCCCCCGGGGGATCTAACATCTCAAATGCGTGACCTGTCTCTCCAAGGTACCTGCTCTTCACGAGGGGAACAGCACATCACATCGATGTAGCAGCCCCAGAGCAGATGCAGAATTTCAGAAGCTTCACCGCGTATTTGGGGAAGAAAAAGGGAGGAGCGAAGGGGAAAGAAGAAAACTTTTATTAAAAATTAGGATTTATAAAGGTCGCTCAGTGGCTCCGCTGTTTCCAACAGAGCAGATCAATTTAACTGCTGTTTTCCTGGCACCTGAGGGCAAGGTGGGCACACGGACCCAGAATAATCCACCCTCCTAACACTGCTGTGGTTGTTTGCCACGTATCCATCAACCCAACACAGCTCCCCAGAGACAGCAGAATCAGCAGTGGAACTTCCTGCCTTCAAAGTCATCACGAAACAAGTAGAGACAGGCAGGATTGATGCTGCTACAGAGAAAATTAGCCGGACTATGTCAAATTTGTACCGTCAAATGAGAATTTATTTTTTTTATCTGGGCTCCAGTTAAGCTCTTGAGCTACAGAACAGAGGGTCCACAAAGGACAACGCCTCATGGCAGCACTTCCACAGCCCGTGGGGACACATTCACACACAGCTACAGGAATTTCACGTATTCCTGGGCTATGCCCAGGACACACAAAGCAGAAAAGCAGGAATGATCACTGATAGTGAGCCTACCATCTGATTTACAGCCTCCGCTCCACCTGGAAACATCTCCCTGACTTTCAGTCCTCACTACAGCTACGATTTCATGACAACACTGGAAACTCAGCACCACAAACACCTCCTGAACATAAGTGAAATCGAAGAGTTTCCCTGCAGAGAGAGAAAAAGACCAGGTATTAGATCACTCACACATTGGCAGAGAAAAAAACTGATTTTCTTGCCCTTTGTTGGGCTGCAGAGGTGCTTCGTATCCTCGAGACGCTTGAAGTTATCACCGCCGCGATCCCCGCAGTAAAATGACTGGTGTCAGCTGGTGTAGGAGCTCTCACATCCCAGCATCAGCAACTGGGAGAAGGGGAAGGAAGAGAGGAACAGCCCTCAGGATCCCAGTTCTCCCACTCTTCAGCGAGTGGTGGCTCCTCCTCCAATGAGGGCCAGGGATGAAACATTCCTCTGAAGACTTCAGAGGTGGGAAAACGAGAAATATGCTCAAGACACTAACCTCCCTTCATAGAAATGCTACACAATCAGCTCTAACACCGAGTTCCTATTCTCCACTCGCATTCCCATGAGAAGAATAACGGGCTTTGTGCTCTGAAAGGACACAGAGGTCACGGGGACCAGAATACTTCCTATGGGAAAATCACGAGCAGAGCACTAACCTCCTGGAGTGTCTGGAATGGGTTAATCCCGACACCGCTCTTTCAGAACCAAAGCTCCGGAACAGCCTGTACGTTCACAGTTGAGTATTCTTCATAGAAGGGTACCTTTCATAATCAAAAAGTAGAAAATTTAATAAATTAAATTTCAGGCTGCATTCGCTCCACTCCAGCTGTACGGCCAAAACAGTATTTAAGCCTGAACTGAGTTTTTGAACCAGATTTCAATATGCAAAACGTGCATGTAGCCCAGGATAACCAAGAACACGCATCCTCAGTGCAAGTCCCACCTTCGTCTGGTCAGAAACAAGCTAGTTTGGATGGGAACTGACCCTTTTTTTTTTTTTTTTTTTTGAGTTCTCAAACGTACAACACTGCACTGCAAGGATCAAAGACCTCCAACAAACCCTTCCTTTTCATTTATCCTTCTCCGAAGACACCTCAAAGCTCTTCACACCGCTCGCACGTTTGGACTGTGTGCTCTAAACTCGCTTGGCAACTCATTTCCCTTAGTCAACTAAAAAACCAAAACAAAACAAAAACCAAAAAACCAACAAAAAAACCCCAAACAACCCACCGAAACCAAATAAAAGCACCTTTGCCAGGAACTTAAGAGGTTTGAAGATCAAGGAGTTACACACACCTTGATACAAAATTCTGTACAAGTTAACGGTAACCACTCACTTCATTCTCACCTTTTTGCCTGTTTTCCTCCCTCTACAATATTCATTTTTGCTTTGAGAGTTTAAAAATCCAGAAGTGATCTGAAATAGACCCCACTTTATATTTTACATTTCACTCATTTTACAAATTTTTAAGCATATCGTGAAATACTCGAGTAGCAACAAGAGCAGAGATACTGCCACAAAGATTCAAAAAGAAAGCACTTAAATAATCTTAACATCCCAGAAAACAGTTGGACTTGATGATTTTCAAGATCTTTTCACACCTGAATGATTCTATAATATGTTATCTGCTACTAAAGAAGGGAATGACATTCAAAACCAGTTTCCAAATCTATTTTCAGGACATCTTTTGGACTTTTCTGCCACAAAAGAAGAACTTCAGGTAAATTCCCGCTTAAGAAAAGCAATTTGTTGAATATAGTTTCTATCAAATGTCCTTTCTTGCTTCCTGAAATACTCCCGACAGCGTCAGACAACACCTTATTGGTGTGGATGCAATGACAGCATTTTCCACACGAGGAACCATAAAACACAGAAGTTTGAGATCCGTAACAAAAATAGAAAATATCCAAGTTTAGAAAAAAAAGAAACACAACTTCAAATTTCACTCTTCTTTTTGCATCCATCCAAAGGAAACTTACTAAGTATACCGACAGCTTACCAAACACCAAAAAATCATAGAAAAAAAGCTATAATACTACTTGAATTTATTTTCACAGAGGACAAGCTAAGGGGCAGGAAGCTTCTATCCCAACGTCGTTGCTGAAAGGTGGGACATATTATTCCTACTTTTACTGGGGAATACCTGGGAAACTACAGATCATTAAAGCAGATATTCTAAAAAAGAATGAGTAGAAAATAGCAAACACAATTGTTTGATGGAAGGAGAGTCACCACACATCGAGGAAGAGTCAGCGTCACAAATCTCTTAAGACTGATTTCTCCAGAGGAATAAACAAGTATGTCGTGCCGAGATCCAATTTAGAAAGTCTACAAAGACTGCTAAAAATGCCTTAAAAAAAATACTCCTCAAGGGGGACTTCTGAAAAACTAAGTTGTCATGTTCTTATGGCTAGAAGCTGATTATAAGAGAGGTTAAAAAGGATCCTAACAAGTATCTGATTCTTTTAATCGAGGGAGGTAATCAGCCAGTGCCACAGGGAGCCGTGCTGGCTGACACACTCTTACCTGGAAAAAAAAGGTGTGGTGTTGACATAAATAACACTTTCAGTTGTCTGTTATTCCCAGTGGCAAAGATGGGGCTGACTGAAGAGTTGGCAGAAATAACTCCACACCAAGCAACCGGGTAATAAAATAGGGAAAATAATGTTACATACACAGGAATGCATTCCTGACTGGCTATCTCCGCTCGCAAACAAGATCCTGGGGTCCTAATCGTTAATTCTCTGAAAATGTAAACTCAATGCAGTCAAAAAAAGCAAATTGTATATAAGGAATTGGTAAGAATGGAATGGAGAGCCAATAGAAATTATTACATGACTATGTAAGCCTGTGCTACGCACACACCAAGAGCTATACACACTTCTGTGGTCATTCTTCTCTACCTCTGCATCTCAAAAAGGACGTGCAGAAGAACTAGAAAAGTCAGAGAGAAGTTCAACCCTTAGGGATGATCAAAGATACAGAGCAACTTCCATAAAACAAAAAAAGGATGGAAAGCCTTTTCAATCTGGAAAAGATTTTATCAGCGAACAGACACAACGGACCTCTCTCAAAATCAGAGATGATCTGAGGAAACCAAAGAGGGAAGGGCTGCCTCTTTCACTACAGAAATAATTCAGCTTCAAACGCCAACTACAAAGTGGCGGCTCAAAATAAGCACACAGTTAAGCGGTGGAAATCTTCACCCCAGGACATCGTCTATGTCACGTGGGTTAAAAAAGCAAGCGGAAGAATTTTTGGAAGAGCGAGCCGGGAAGCACAATTCAGCGCAAAGCCAAGGCTTTCCTCTGGCTCGAGAAGCCCCTCGGCCACAAGCCACTTCTGCCGAACACGGCACTGGCTGCCAGCATCCAACATATTTGTCTTCTCCGTATGCTCTTCCCCTCTACTAAATACCGGCCACGCTCAGAAACCAGATATTAACCTAAAGAGGCCGTCAGTCTGAGCCAGGAGTTGTCCTTATGCAATGCATCTCACGTGATGGCTTTTGGAATAATCCCCTTCTTTTTGTTTATCAACGTACCTGCTCTACGGCAAAGGGCCAGGGAATGGCTTTCTCCTCAAAATACGGAAAGACTGATGCAACACCCAGGTGCAGTTACACATCAGAGCTTTACCATTAAATCCACCTCTCATTTCATCAAGAGCGGGCTGCAGCGAGTCCCAACTCAGTGGCCAGCCACAGACACTGAGGAATTCCGTCAACTTTTCACTCTTTGGCCAGTCGGGAAGTTCCAAGCTCCAGCTGTAGAGAAATTAATCCCAGGATGCAAACAGTGACCAACAAAGAGCATCTTTGATCTTTTTTAGGATTTATCTTGTCTATATGAGTGCACTGATCATGCATCTTGAACCCATATTTTAAAATTTCTGAAGTATGGAGAAAATTTGGGCTACGAAGATGATCCAAGGGCCGAAGCACCTCTGCTGTGAGGACAGGCTGAGAGAGTTGGGGGGTTCAGCCTGGAGAAGAGAAGGCTCTGGGGAGACCTTATTGTGGCCTTCCAATACCTAAAGGGGGCTCCAGGAAAGCTGGGGAGGGACTCTGGATCAGGGAGTGAAACGACAGGACAAGGGGGAAAGGTTTGACACTGAAAGAGGGGGGATGAGATCTGGGGAAGAACTTCTTTGCTGCGAGGGTGGTGAGACCCTGGCCCAGGTTGCCCAGAGAAGCTGTGACTGTCCCATCCCTGGAGGGGTTCAAGGCCAGGTTGGAGGGGGCTTGGAGCAACCTGGTCTGGTGGGAGGTGTCCCTGCCCAGGGCAGGGGGGTTGGAACTGGATGATCTTTAAGGTCTCTTCCAACCCGAACCATTCTATGATTCTATGAAATTCATTTCCATAGAAATAAGATGGACTCCGAGCACTAATTAAGTGTTCTTTACCTTCTTGTAGGTCTTAATGAAGCTCCATCACTGTAATTTAAAGGAGCTGTGCCTACATTTGCTCCTGAACACAACATCATCGCTTGGCTCTTCCTGTAACTGCGTATTATCGCAGCATTTTACGCAAGACTTCCGAGCGCAGCGCACAAACAGCTCAGCCCCAACAGGCCTGCGACACACTTGTCTTTCTGCTACGGCCTCTCTTTCCACTAATGTCATTTTCCAAACCTCTCTGCAAGATCAATCTAAAAGGCATTTAACCACACCTTTTTGTTTGTGATACAGCTACAGAATGCTTTCGGACGTCACACATGAAGGAGTAACTTAGTCGGATCCATCCTCAGTGTCATTTCTGAAAAGATTTCAAGAACTACATCTATTACGGACTAGCAATAAAGAGGCAAAACCTCCCCAAAAACAGCTCTCACACCCCACAGAAGCACGCAAATTGAAAAAAAAAAAATATATATAAATAATCAAGATAAACACTTCAGCATAACCGTGAGAGCTTTCTGTGAAGCCCACAAGGCTGGACACACACGGACGCAAACTTTTTTTTCCATTTCACGTGCCTCTTGTCTCATTCGATCTGCGGCGAAAGGCACTAACCGCGAGGAGGGCTGTCCTTCGCCTGCACCGTTCATCCTACCCCAGCTCTCACCCAGTCACAGTCAGAGACCCACAGCACCGAACAAACCTCGTTAGCGATTACAGCTCACACGGGAGAGGGAAAAAGGGACTTCGAGGGATCTAATTGACGCACCTCACTCAGAGGATGATGAGTTATGCCTAATTATTCCCCAACAGATGTTTATCCAACTTGTTCTTAAGCGTTTAGTTGGAGACTCTGCAGCCACCCCAAGCACCGTTCCCTAGTACTAAGCTTTAGATCGCTTTTTTTAACATTTTACCTGTGTCCCTCCCCGCTATTTAAACCTGTATTTTTATGCTGTTCTCAGTGGGCACGGAGAACAGGATGGTCTCAGCAGCAATTCTTGTCAGAGTAAATTCCTCGAGTCTCCCCCGACCACGCTTCCCAGACACCGACTGCTCCGCAGCCTCTCCGCTTGGTTCGTGTCGCTTTTCCAGCGTCGCACCAAAAGCAGGTCACAGGCTGTCCCAATAAAAGCTTTACCAGCACTGGGTGGAACGGAAGGATTACGTCAGAACCTGCAGTTTATGTTCTGGTTTATATATCCTAACGAAACTTTTGCCTCCCTTCCTCCTTTCCTCACAGGAGATCACTGGTCACCACTGCGGGTGAAAAGGCTCCTTGAATTCTGGATTATACCTAATCCATTATTCCAATTATTTTTGCTTGAATGTAAGATATTACCACTGTCCCTATTGACCCGTTTCCAAATTTTTAGGCAACATTTAAGTCATCAAATTAATTTATTGATTTTTAACCCTGTCAAAGAGCACATTTGCAGTCCTTCCCAGCTTCAGGTCATTTACAACTTTAATATGCATAGTCTGTTTGGACCACCCAAATCATGAATGAAAATCCAGAGCCCCCATAGAAACCCTCTCAATGGAGCCTTCTGTTTTAATGAGGTCTTCACTGGTACTCCCAGTATCTTTACTTAACCAGGTTTGTATCCATCATATATAGCAGCACCTTCTTAGGTTTTAGGGTCTTTTTTTTAAACCTTATCTACTTGAAAATCTTATCAGGACAAAAATCAAACCCTCAGTGAATGCAGGACACACAGAAGCTTTTGTTTCTGCAGCCAGAAACATCTTATCTCAGGAGGAAGGGAACTCGCTTTGGCAGGGAAGCGCCCGTGGTACCAGCACTGGCTGGTCCACGCTCCCTGTAGTCTCCGAGGTGCTTACACATCATCGGACGACTTGCTGCAGGATTTTAAGATGACTACTACTCTCCATTCGCTTCTTCCCACTCCTTCACCTACACAAACCGCTCGGCTCTTCTCTACTCCTTCCAAACACCACCTATTTTCCATTTCTCAAAAGACGCCTACTACAGCTTTTAAGGTGGTTTTTTTTTAATCCGTACTTTAAGTACACAGACAAAAATATCTCGCTCAGATGACTGCTTGCAAACCTGCTCTTTCTTTTTTTCTAGTCTCTCACCAGCATTAGTTGCTCCCCAGCTGACTTTGGACTTCAATAAGAACCAGCTACAAAAGACACCGTACACTTCAGTTTCAGTGACACTTGGCAGTAAGTTTTCCCTCTCTGTTCTTTCCTCCATCATCTTCATTCTATTAAGACACTCGCAGAATAATTTCGCTATCCCTTGATGGCCTCTGCTAGTCAGGTTTGATCTCTATCTTAATTCTTCTCATGTGGTCTTGCCACTCTTCAAATGAAAAACGGAAACACCGCTGGGTTTGAATAAGCCACATATTGCAGGAGCGATGAGAGCAATTAGTACTTTACTTGCAATTAGTACTTCAACGCAATTTCTACCCAGCTCCAGCACTGCTTTTTTGAGACAAAGTTCATGTAACTGAGAAGTACCTATTGCAGTCCTTTATGATCACAACACACCCACCGCAGAGTCATTCTATTTTCCTCAACAGTCCTGCAGCTGCAATTACTCATTTACCTCATCAAATAAGCACCTGAAACGAGCATGATTTCTTTATCTATAGCTGGGGCCCCTTTCTCTGCAAAGGATACACTTCCTGGTTCAAACCCCTCCTTCAGGACAGAAATCAGGATTAGCAGTTAATGATCTCTATTAAAAAAAAAATACTTAATTTAGGCCCACAGATTTTGACTGTGTGGTTTTCCGTTTTATTTCTCAAATAGATGGTGTTGTATCTCTGCACAGCACCTTCTACTACAACTATTTTTTAAGAGAGTATGCTCTGAGAAATGCTTAACATCCACACAAATTCAACAGGGTAGGGAAAGTTAAATCGGACAATAAAATTTTTTTAAAAGTGCCTATTACAGACAAATATACTCCTTGGAAGGAAGCGTAGCTCATTTAGCAGCCCACTACACCATCGCTTTTGTTTAGGTCGCTACTGCACTCCTGGGTGCCACAGATACAGCGGGTTTCCGAAACCCTTCCCAGGTAAACCGCATCTACGTAAACACTTCTAGCAGACTTCTGCATTTTCCATGTGCTGCTCCACTTCCCCCCTGCAAAGGTACAGCCCCCCCTGCCGCGCAGAAACCGGTTCTGGCTCGGACTTTAACAGAGGAAGAGCTTTTTTTAAAGTATCTTCCTTCTCCTGGCATTTGCATTGTCAGCAGAGAGGTTTCAAGCACCTTTTGCATCACCGTTTTCACCGCTTCTCCCACAATGCTGTGAGTTTAGTTCAGCAGCTCGTTTCTGTTGATGCAACAGCAGTAGGGCTATTTTTCTGGTTTACCAAGATCACAGCTTATATCGGGTCATTTGCATCCTAGAAGAAAATTCCCCCCCCAAAAAATACTCAGAAATAGCTTTTGAGTAAGCCACTGTCATATCGGAAACACAGAGACCAGCTATCACTGGCAGAATTTTCCTGACTAACTGTAATTAGAGTTGGATCAAACTAAGTTTACAGGTTCAGCGCTATTGTTTTCCTGAAAAATACGTTGTGGAAATACATAAAACAATAGCCTTCCCATTTCAGAAGGAGGACTCGGCTTCTGTAGTACCAGCTGGGTACCTTCTGGCAGCTATCAAGCTAAGGGTTTCTAAAACTTCTGGATTTCGCAGAAAAAAAAAAAACAGAAGTCTACCTTTGGCTTTCTGGCACACTTCCTTTTCCACACAGACCCTCTCTACAACATTAGAACTTGAGTGGTATTTTCACTCCGAACTCTTGAACGCTGGAAGTTCTGGCTGTGTCCGTCAGCTCGTCAACAGGGATCCTCTCTCGGGCAGGACGCTAACGCTGACAGAAATAAGGGAGATAACAAACACAACCAACAAACACAAGTCTGACCACTGCATCCATGAAACAGAAAGCAAAAAAATGAAGATATAATCTTCAGCATGTATTTCCCTGCACCATTCCCTCAAAAAATAAAGCCATCAAACCTCTAATCAGAACAGTTTTCATTACAAAAAAAAGATAAGTTTGCACTTTAAGATCTTTCAGGCTTGAGAAGCACCCTGAGAAGGCACGAGGGAACGCAAGCATCTGTAAGGTGACTCACTTGCATGGGATTGATTTTCAACAGGTTCTAGGTTACCAGAGTGGCATTTGGCAAGCCTGAATAATACCGGGACTCCCAACATCCGATAAGGGAGCTTTTTGTCATCTCTAGCATCACGCAGAACTAAATATTTTTCTTTCTAATAATCACCAATTAGAAACCCAGGATGGGCAAATCACTGAGCTCTTTCTTCCCAACAGCGAAACAATCCCAAAACTACTCTGTTAGACAACGAGTCTGAAAGTCTGACTCGGACATTGTCTTTTGAAAACAAACCAACTATTATTCCCCTGGCATATTTATCACAATGGTCCATACAAGATTATTTCAGTTTTTAACCAAAGAAACGCAACCCTCCTCCCTTCCTCATTCACCACCGCTCTCTCCCTGCGGCTGAAACTCCCTTTTACTGGCAGAAACCTTGGAATTTTATTTTTCTTCCCAAGGGAACACAGTTACGCAGAAATTACACCGGCCGTTCTGAAACACTGGGACTGTGTCTTCACCTGGGGACACAAATCGGAAGATTCACTTGAAGACAATCACGTTTAAGTCCCCGTTCCTCCGCCTTCTCTTTGATATTTTGGTTGTGAGAAGTAACAGCTTACAGAGGTTGAAACAGAAGGCTGCACCACCACAGAACTGCCTTGTTTTCTTTCAGACCTTCCTTTCTTGCCCTTTAAACACACCGTGTAAGTTTCAAAGGAATTATAACAGCAGATACTGCAGCTAAGGAATGCTTGTAAAGCTCAGACCACATCTACCTCCGGTCTCATTTTACACGCAAAACCAAGTTCCTGGGGCCAAGCGCCATCGGTTCCTCCTTATTCGTACAGCACCCGGCGCAGAGGAGCTACTCTTCTTCCACTCCTTTCCTACTACACTCCACTACAGTCAGGTAAAACTATCTTTGTTTGTCAAGCTGCTCCTATTCTAGTTTTCAAACTCTTTGCTCATCAGAGAGGAAAAGACAAACAAACAAACAAAAAAAACCCAACAAAAAAACCCCAAACAAACAAATATAATTCTACGCATCATTATATGAACTCTGATGAGACAGGCCTAGCAACGCTCTGAATAAAAATAACATTGAATAACTCAACAGCTGTCTTCAGAGAAAGCCTGACAAATCCATTTATCGCTCAGACTCTGACACTTAAAAAACTATTTTAATGCTCCCGAGACAGAACCTGATTCTTCTTTGCTCTTTGGCGATGTTATATTTGAGTCACGTTTGGAAAAACAAACAGCACTGCGCCGAGTTCAGCTTTGTAACTGAAAATACTGAGCAGAACCGTTTTGGTGGAGGAACTTGGGGGGTAACAGCACAGCTCTCTCCGTACAATACATCCAGTGAAAATCCCAGGGTGTTTTTTGCCTTTCTTCTGAATTCAAGTCAGCTAATCTCCTTTCTGCATTACACAACAGCTCGTGTAATCCTAAATTTATCACACTAGGACACTGTCGTAGCAGTTACAGGTTTCACAAAGAGTGAGATCATGCCTCATCTTTGCCCCTTTCACAACAGAAAACTCAATTTGTCTTTCAACAATCCTGAAAAACAAGAGGACGCTGCATTTAAGAAATTTTGGTGTTAAAGCAGCAAGTCCTTTCCTCGGGATTCTCCCAAACACAAAGCCACAACCACACCACTTCAGGATTCAAACAGTTCCTTGCTCATTATCTAGGTGGACCTGCTCTGGCAGGGGGGTTGGATGAGATGATCTCCAGAGGTGCCTTCCAACCCCATATCCTTCCGGGATTCTATGAGAAAACAATCTTAAAATGTTGGTTCAATCTCGTATGAGGACGCTGATTCCTAACTATTAACCAAACTCCAAAGACGAGGGAGATGAGCCAAAGATACCTGCAGCACCGACCGTGCCATCATCACAGAGCCAAGTCCCCACAAAAATCAAAGCAGAGAAATACTTCTGTTCCCAAAGTGATCAGCAACTACCTACCGACGCGCCAAGCAAACCCATGGAGCAGAGGAGCTTATTCCACGTTTCGGTCATGCTCTTTACGTACTCGCTCATTTTTCTTCTTTCCTATAAAGCATCTTCTCCTGATTCCGCAGCAGAGGTGATTAACTCTCTCCTTCCTCTCACCCTCTTCACTGGTTTAGTCCCATCCCACCATCCCCGACCCACCAAAACTTTCCACCCCCCTCTTTCCGACGCATTTCCTCACGCTTTCCCTCCTCTTCCTCGCTGCTCCCTGCTCTCCTCCGCCACAGCAACACCTCAGGGGGATGACTCCCGCTTTCCTAAAAGGGGTAAAAAGCTCCCCTTTTTGATCCCAATTCCTTCCGAAGGCAGAAGCGCTCGCTACGCCAGGCCCTCGGATCCTCCGCCTCACCCCACGCTTCCCACAAACACCGCCGGCTTCTTCATCCTCAAGGCGCCGAGTCCCTTCTTCCTCCCACCTCAGGCCAACACACCCCAACCTTCCTTCTCGGCAAACGAGAAATAACAACAACAACAAAAAAAACCCCAAAAAACCCCAATTTTCCCTCTTTTTGCCAACACCCCCGCTCCTCCTCGCCATCAGAAACCACCGCGTTCAAACCTAACACCGCCATTAACGCAAAACCCCACAGTTTGTTTTTTTTCCCATCACCTCCGGGAGCCGGATCCCCAAATCCCAGCGGGCAGCACCACAGGATGGGAAGGGGGACACGACACCCCCAAATCCCGTCCCCCTCCAAGATCACCCCCCCCACACACACACACAACCGTTGAGGGGCCTCCCCCTGAGGCTTCTCGCCGGGGTGAGAGGCCTGAAGGCCTCGATTCCCTCAGGAGCCGTTAAAAAAAAGCCGTTAAACGAGGTTTTTAAAGGGATTGGGGAGGGGGGGCGGGGGCGCGCGCCTTCCCCTCACACACGCGCACGCGCGCGGCCGCGCGCGTGCGCGTGTGTGAGGGGAAGGCGCGCGCCCGGGCCCGGCGGGAACCGGCGCTGAGGCCACCGGAGGGGGGGGGGGGGAAGGGGAGAACCCGGGGTAACCGATCGCGCTGTCCGGTGCCTCTCACCTCACCGACGGGGAAGCGGCTCTCCCTCCTCCCGACCTTTGACCTTTTTATTTCTTTGTTTTGTTTTGTTTTAAAAAAAAAAAAATCCTTTTTTTTTCTCGGGGTTTCGTTTTTTTTTTTAAAAAAAAAAATAAAATAAATAAACCTCCCGGTCTTTTGGGGTTTTTTTTTTGGTTTTTTTTTTGTTTTTTTTTGTTTTTTTTAGCCCCCGGGCCCGGCGTTTTCCCGACCCGGTTCACCCATCCCCTCCCGCCCTCCCCCCGTTGCCGTTGCCGCCGCCGCCGCCGAGCCCCACGCGCCCGCGCGCGCAGCGCCGCACGCCGGCCACGCCCCCCCCGCGCGCGCAGCGCCGCCGGCGTCACCACGCCCACGCCGCCCCGTAACCACGCCCACGCAAAACCGTAACCGCGCCCCTCATCGCTCTGGCCACGCCTCCCCCCTCCCCGCGTAACCACGCCCTTCGGCTGACGGCCCGCGCCTGTAACGCTTTGACCACGCCCACTCGCCCGGCAGGCCACGCCCCCCCCCCCGGGAGGGAGGGCGCGCCACTGGGCTCGGTGGTGGCGGGAACACGTGGAGCGGGGATGGAAGCGGGGGGTGGGGGGGTGTCAGATCAGGAGAGGAGGGCACGGTGGGGACAGGGACAGGGCAGGGGGATCTGGGGACAAGGAGGGGATCCGAGGAGAGGGGACGGACCTGGCACCGGCCACCCTGGGGAGAGTGGACCCGGAGGGAAGACCTTGCACCGGGAGCCCTGGGGAACAGAGACAAACCGGGTCCCCAGGGGTGGGCCAGACACCGGGAGCCCTGGGGGCAGAGGGGACGGTGGCACACAGCTAGGGAAGGAGATCGAGAGCCCTGTGGATCCGCAGGGCAAGGGGCAGGGATGTGCCCAGGGAAAGGGGCAGGTGGTACCCTGAGACCACGGGATCCCTTTTCCCACCCCCCCTGGAATGCCCTGCCTGATACCATCACATCCAACCCTCTCCCAGGGGATCTCCGCCCCTGTCCCACCGCTCCCAGCCTTGGTGGGCCTTTCCCCAGCTGCTGCCTGGCCCAGGCTCCGGGCTGCTCCCACTGAGGCCGAGGGAACGAAGACCAGAGACCTCAGGCCAAGTCCCACCTGCTTTATCAGTGGAGATGTGGTGTTGCACAAGCTCTGGCTCGCAAACAAAGCTCAGGTGGCCCCGAGCACACAGATGGTGGCTGACCCCGGGCAAGGCCACCCTGTTCTGCTATCGGTCCCATCCCTCTTAATCACCGCTTGCCGTGCTGCCTTCCCGCAGCGTCAGCTCCAGACCAAGGTCTTGGTTCGGTCATGGCCGCCCCGGGTGGCCTTGGCTCAGCAGAGCTGCCAGACTGGCCTCCAGCTTCACGTCCTGATGGCAGATGCCACCTCTGGGTAGGGATGGAGGACACGCCGGGCTTGGTCCTCGCCGTGAACCAAGAGCCACCACAGGTTTCACCTCCCTTTCTCCAGGAGGCATCTCCCAGACGTTGCCAGGCCAAGCCCTCACCGGTGCACAGCACAGGCAAAGAGCAGCTGATTCGGAACGGCCTTGGATCCTGGAGAAACATTGGGGGACACGGGGACACCAGGGGTCAGGGTGCTGCTCCCCACATGGTGCCCACACACTGAGCCTGGGGCAGCCTCTGGTTTCTGGCTTGGATGCAGGCATCAGTCCGGGCAAAAAAAAAGCCACCAGCTCTGCCGCTTCCACGGCTGGCAGCTGGAAAAGGGGCTTCTACCCCAGCAAGGCACAAGAGGCACCAGCTTTGTGTGACAGGGGAGGAGACAGAGCCACCAGGAACCTTCCCAAGGAGCCCCGACAATCGGGACCCCAAGCCATGGCAGTGTCCCCAGCTATGCCTCCACGTGGGGGTTTGGGCACAGCAAGATCCGGACCCGGCTGCTTCCAAGCTGGTTGGACTGGGCACCTCAAGCCCCAGGATTTGGCAGGGCCCCCCCAGATTCAAGCCAAAGGGGACCATTCCCACCCCTGCAGCAGGACGGGTGATTGGGCCGTGCAGCGTTTCTGCATGGAAGAAGCAGAAACACATCCCACGGAGTTGTCACCCCATCTCCGGAGCCGCAAAGGACCTGGCAGGTCGCTGTTGTCTCTCAAGAGGGATGTTATTTATCTCCAGCATCTACCAGGAGACCTCCAGGTCAGCTCCCGGGACTGTCCTCGCATCCATGAGGACAGAGGGACCCAAAGCCACCTCCTCACCCAGGCTCGGGAGATGCTCGTTCCTCTCCCCCATCAAGGAGCCTGTGGGGAGCGGTTTCCATACAGAGATCCATCGTTACCTAATCACTGCACTCTTATCTAATTAAAATTAGTGATTAGCCCCCAGTAGTGCTTCATACAGGCAGGTGACAGAACCGCTAGCGATGATCTGAGATGGGGAAGCAGTGGCTGAGGCTCCTGCACCAGCATCCCTCCGTAGCCCAAAGCCAAGGACGAGCTTGGGAAGCCACAGGCTAAAGAGACGGGCACAGGCACGGTGGTTTCACGTGGAAAGAGGGGAAAGTAACAAAAAAAAAAAACAAACCCAAAAACCCAAAGGATAAACCAAACAAAGCAGCCTTTGGGTTTTACAGCAGCACGGTGAGGGGCTATACGTGGAGCTATAGATTTTAATTTTTTTTTTTTTTAATTCTCTGGAAGTTGGGAGTTGAGCAAATCCCTTCTGTGCCAGAGCTGGCAGAAAGGTAAGAATTGCGACACGTTCCCAGACCATCCCTGCCTCCACCCGCTCTGTGTCATCTCCTTAAAGGGTGGGGTGAGCCTTCCACCAAGCAGCAGCAGCAGCAGCAGCGCCTGGCACTGCCATGCCACAACACAGGAGAAGGTGAGGCGCACCCAGCCCGCAGGGCACCTCCCCCCTGCTTGTATTTACACGTTTTTAAGGGCCATTCTCGCAAGTTTCTGCTCTTCCTCTTGGCCTGCCTACGTTGGGAACAGGGGTGGGAGGACAAAGGGACGGAGCAAGCTGTGGGATGGCTAATCCCCTCCTTGGCATGCAGTTCACCACACGTTTAAGCTCCCCTCCTGGGTCAGTTGGCTGCAGCAGCGCTCCTGGAAGGTGCTGGTGACACAGCCAGGATGGTTTGGTGGCACGTCCAGACTAGAGGTACCGGCCTCGGCGTTGCTCTCAGGGCTGTGCAGTGTCACAGGACTGCAGCCGACAGCCCTCTAGCAAAAAAGGTGACGTTCTTGTCCTGGATCTTATACTGGTAGATCTGGACGTGATCCTGCTCCCCCGTCAGCTCCAAGGACACTCTCTTAATTATTTTGATCTGCAAAGGGAAAGGAAGAGGAATATCAACCCTTTGGCTGCCCCAGTCACAGCGCCCTCACCCCCCCACACCTCTTGCTGGCCTGCGGGGAAAGGGGGTCACTGATAAAAAAGGCATCAGACGGTGGCCTGTAACCAGTCCCTTTGGTGGCAGCCCCTGATGACAGACCAGGCAGTGACCCAACCGCCCTCCCAGCCCAGAGGAGATGACGACAATCCAGGCCGGGATCCACCAACAGGACAGTTTGGGGCAGCTTCCCAGGAACTCGTAGCGATAGGAGGAGGGGGAAGGGTTTGACACTGAAAGAGGGGAGATTGAGCTGAGATCTGGGGAAGAAGTTCTTTGCTGTGAGGGTGGTGAGAGCCTGGCCCAGGTTGCCCAGAGAAGCTGTGGCTGCCCCATCCCTGGAGGGGTTCAAGGCCAGGTTGGAGGGGGCTTGGAGCAACCTGGTCTGGTGGCAGGTGTCCCTGCCCAGGGCAGGGGGTGGCACTGGGTGGTCTTTAATGTTCCTTCCAACCCAAACCATTCTATGATTCTAACTAGATATCCCTCTGCCCTCACCCTGGGCCAGGAGTCAGCCTGCACTGCAGCTGCTGTACAAACCCCTTCCAGCTTCCAGGGGTCAGGGAGTCCCCAGGTGGCAGGATGTCCCTGACCATCCCCGCAGTCACAGCCAGGTGCTCCAGGAGATCCTGGTGACCACAGCAATGCTACTTGTTAGCCCTTAGCCATGCTGCAGACCGGGCTGGTCCTGGGCCAGCTCCCGCGGGGCAGATGCCACGTGTCTTGCCTACCCTTGGGCCCACAGACGGTGTTGTATGTGACATTAACGTGTGTCACCTCTTCGTGCTCTCACCTCCCCGTGAACGTCCTTGCAGAAGCCGGTCGCCAGCCCCTCTACCCACAGGATCAGGTCACTGTGATGACACAGGGAGTTGACAACCAGTTCGTTTTCCTCATCTTCTGAATCCTCGTTGCTGTGAACCAGCACCACAATGTTCCCCTGGAAGGAGAGCACCAGGGAGCGGTGAACCCCTGGCTCCTTCCTAATCCGCTCAGGGTAAGGAAAGGGAGATACCAACGGGAGCTTCCACAAATGCTAAGACATCCCCTGCCACGGCAACTGGTTCTGAGCTAAAGTCCACCGGGAAAATAAACAGCAGATACAAATAGAAAACCCTGAAACACACAAATGGCAACTCTCTGAATTCAGAACAGCTAAATAAAGACGTGGCCAAACGGCCACAGCCGGAGCTGCGATGCTCAAACCTTCACAGCTCTCGCAAGGAGCAAAGAACTCCCCCAAAGCAACACCAGCTCTTATTAAAAATACATCCTGAGAGTCTCTGCCTCAGCCCGTGCAGGTCACCAAGGACTTAAAACAACATGAAATTCCCAATGAATTAAAATGTACTTTTAAAGCTTCAGAACATCCTTTACAGAAATAGAAATGTGTTAGCACGATTTATCGGTTTTTTTTTTTTTTTTTTTTTTAGCTGCTTTGGAGGTAAATATTCTCAGCAAGCAGAACGGCCCCTGCCAGCATTTGCAGCGCAAACACCCTGGCCCCACATGAAGTGCAGGGTAACAAAACCCGACAGCGTCTACTTGTATTTCTCACTCAAGCAGCGAGAGAAGCGGCCGGGGTGGGGGGGGGACGCTGCGACGTAAATAGCAAAGGATGGAGGTGACTGTAACGATTTTTGGCTTCGACGCTCGCAGGAGTTAGCGCATCCCCGGGGAGATCTTTGTGGAAGGGCTGCGTTATCACACGCCCTTAGAAGTCAGCCGGCGCAAGGCAGAGCAACGCTGAAAACTGGTGGGAGCAGAGACTCTCGTCCCCTCCAAGTGGACCTTCATCTCTGTCCCCTGCGAGACTCATCAGCCCTTCGCCACCTTCCTAATGCGTTTCCTTCCCTGCCCTCCCACACACACACCAACACAGGTGTGAATAGAGATCTCTGAAGAGCCAAGAGCTCCGAGAAACAATATTTTACACTTCAGAGCTCTGCTCACACATCGGGGACAGAAAGAGCCCTTCTCGTGGAAAACCAGTTGCAAATGACCCTACACAGCTTCTCCAGGGACTAACGCAACTCCCAAGAGTGGCCCTAGAGCAATGATTTGAATTTCTTGGACAGCCAAAACTTTCCAGAACCTCATCGCAGAACAAGAAAAGAAAGGCAGGCTTTGTTCCAGAGGTTCTCTTGACCAGGAGGCTGCGTGTGGAGGCAGCAGTACCTTCAGCTGGGAGCACACGGTGACTCTGCAGTAGTGGATGAAGTCCAGCACGGCCACCGGCGTGGCACCCAGGCTGAGCAGGACGCTGAGGTCGTCCACCAGCAGCACAGGGCCCTTCCAGGAGCCGCTGTCACTGGGACTCAGGGAGGTCCGGACGAAGTCAAACAAGGCTTTGAGGTTGGAAGCGCTCTCACTGGAAGAGAAGAAGGAGGTCTCAAGGGGCTTGGCCCACACACACGTTGCGTGTCCCCCTCCTCACCCACTGACCATCCCTACTGTCCCCATGGCAGCGACAGTCACCTGGACCTGGACTTCCCTACAGTCACTGCTCCTTTACTCACCTGTGTGGGGTGAAACCCTCCTGCCCTGCCCTGGCTGTTTGGGTGGGAACAGACCTTTAAAGGTCATTTAGTCTAAGCCCTTGCAATAAGCAGGGACATCTTCAACCAGGTCAGGTTGCTCAGAGGCCCGTCCAACCTGGCCTTGAACCCCTCCAGAGATGGGGCATCTCCCACCTCTCTGGGCAACCTGGGCCAGTGTCTCACCACCCTCAGTGTAAAAAAGGGACGTGGAGAAAGTGAAGCGGGAATAAAAACGAAAGCCAGCACTGTTCTCTTGGATAAGATAATAAAAAGGAACAAAATTTCTCAGATGGAGTTTTTTTCAGCACAAACACTCTGAGTGCTGAAATAAATTTTCTCTAGACCTGTAACGTGCTCGGCAACGAGGACTGGAGCGGAAATTGCCCCAAAATGGTGGAGAAGGGGGACTGAATGTGAGCAGCAAGGAGGGAGAGGGCATGACAAGCACAGCAACGTGCACGGCGCTGGCATTTCCCTTCACTTAGTGTCCAGCCAGCAAGTCCTTGGGCTCCAGAGGGAAGCCCAACAGGAGCCAGGTCTCAGCCGTGGATCTCGCTGCTGCTCTCGGTGTTGGCTGCAGCGACAGGGGACACAACTGGGGAAACACTCTGTGCCGGAGACCCTGCTGAGCCCCAGCAGAACCACCAACTGCTCAGGTTTACCTTATAAACTGGAGAGGACTGGGCTGTCCTGACTTCTCCTCCTCCTCTCCAAACAAGAGGTCAAGGCAGGACTTGAGGCCTTCCAAGAAGACAAGCTGTCCCCGCTCTCTGGCAGCCGTCAGACTGACTCCCTGAAGAAAGGAAAAAGTGATGTTGCAGAGCAAACAGTGTTGGAGGAAGGGTGCAAACAGAACCAAGCAGATCGACAGCCAATTTTTAACAGGTTTCATCTGAATGCGCTAAAAAAGTCAGTGCTTCAGTGACTCCTGCGGAGGGGATGGAAGAGGCGGTTCTGTTACACACGCTGGTGGACACATTTGCTTCCCAGTATTTTGCCAGGAGGGAAAAAAAAAAAAAAAAAAAAAAAATCACTGATATGGGGGGGCTCAAACAGCCTGGAATTGATTTTGGGAAGACAACAGCATCGTTGCACAGAAGAAAAACAGCTTTTTATGCAGAGGAAGGGAGAGGATGGGCACAGACTTCCCCACGCTGCCCCAACGACCCTGCAGTGAGCAATTTCTTCACCCTCCCTTCTTAGGTGGTAAAAGCCTCTTTTGTTTTCACTATCTCCAAATCATCGCTGTGGCAATGATTCCCCGGCACAACCCACGCACCTGAGCGAGGCACGGCACCCCGACGCTTGCACAACGCCTGGGAAAGAGCAGCTTGGCCAGGGCTCCCACGGGAAGCAGCCTCAGCCCTGACTCCCCTTCAGAGAAGGAAGAGAGATCCCAACTCCCCTTTGGAGGAAGAGGAAGGATCATGACAAACTGCCTGGGGCCATGACTCAAATTTAATCAGAGATTTCCTGCTCTCAGCCCTGCTCCCCGTGGCTCTTCCGTGACCAAGAGCCGTGTGCTGGGCACATCCAGCCCCAACAGAGAAAGCCCTGGAAGAATTCCGGCAGACATGCAGAAAACTCCAACTGGAGGTCTAGTTCCCCAGCTCCCTTCTCATCCTTCTTTCTCCTTCCATCAGCAAGGGCTCCTTTCTCCAACCTTTCTATAGCTCCTCAGCTTACTGGTAACTGCATCAGTCTACCTTTCAGGAGAAAATTTAGTACCTGTTACTGCCGTGATCATACAAAGGTATCTCACTACCTTCAAAATTTGGCCAAACCGTGCATTTTTCTGGCAGGAAGAAGCACAAATTTGCTCGGCTTTCCAGTGGGGGTTGCTTCCCACATTTCCCAACGGGCCTGCCGTTTCTTCGAATGGAACCAGGGAGCATTAACGCCAAGATCCGCAGCATCTCGGCAGCCTGGAAATAGGGCTGTTGTGCAACGCAGCGGGTAGGTGGAGAAGATGGCGAGATAGATGGTTTACAAAGAGTTCAGGAAGGTTTAGCTCAATGCAGTATTGCTTTGACAGGCCAGAAACATGGCCAGGAACCAGAAACGAGGATCCTGAGAAAGCAATTCCCATATCCCCCGAGGGAAGACATCCCTTCGGGATGCTCTGAGATTTTAAACCCTCTGAAGAGGGTGGCTCACCATGACTGGTCAAAAACAGAGGCAAGTCCTAGAACAGGAGCAGGAACCCTTACTTCAAGCCAGGACTAGCTTCTGCCTGAACGCTGGAAGAGGCCCACACCAGCAGCGCCGCTGCTTTTGACCAGGAAGGTTTTAAGCATCGCAGAAAATACAGATTTTTGCTTATTTCCTAAGCAATCGTGCTGGGAGCTGCAGGACGCTCGAGCACAGAGTCTGTTTGAGCTGCCCAGCAAGGGGAAGGCTCGTAGCGGCTCTTCCCCCAGGACCTCGAGCACTGTGCCTGGCACCGTCCCAACACCGACTTTTGAAAAGACCTTGGAGGTTTTCCAAGCGTTTCCCAGTCCTCACGACACCCCGAGAGCCACCGCGCTCTCTTTGCTCACACGCGAGAGGGAGATGCGGCAAAGCGATGCCTCCACTTCTGCCTCCTGCTTTCTACCCTTTCCTTTCACCTGCTCAACCTTCCTGTTATTCTGACATGGAAATATAAGCGCCAACATATTTAAACCCCTTTTTTTAATTAAAAAAAAAATATTGTAAAGCCACATTTTAAGCATCTGATCAATGAGACGATCCCTACAAGGGGCTGAGCCCAGCTGCTTTGTGGCATTTCCACCCGAGGACCTCCAGAGAGAAGGTCTGGGTAGATAAGGAAGAGTTCCTTTCCAGGAAGATTAACCCTGAGCTCCTGCAAGGCTTATCGGTTGCCACACGATCGGTGCTAATGAGAGGAAAGACAGATTTCCACTGCTTTCCCTCCCAGCTGAAACGCGAGGGGGAGAGATCCATTCATCAAGGCTGCTGCCAGAAAACGCCGTCCATGGCAATTAGAAAACAACGGATCAGAGGCAACGTCTTCCATCACGGCCAGGGGATACTCCAAGACAAAGGCTGTCTGACATGTCCCCACCTCAGATCCAGCTTTTACATCAGCCCTGAGCCTGACTTTCTTTTTCCTGGTCTCTCGCACATGCTTTGGGAGGAAATTAGTCCCACCTGCAACAAAAACTCTGCAAACTCTGGGCAAAGCACCAACCGGCACTTCTAGACATATCCCTTTTGTTTCCAAACACCTTCTCAATGAACAGCATTAACCACCAAGTGTTGCAGCACATCTCATCTAATCCGCATTGTCTCCTCTTTTTTCCCCTTCTCCCAGGCACGCCAGGGGTGCCAATTCCCATGAATGAGACTCTTGCAGAGCACGGGGCCCTTCTCTCTCCCTGCCATGCCTCCTGCCCAGCAGAGATGGAGGGATTTGGCTTTTCCAGGTGATATTTACTCCCTAAAACCATGCCCAGAAAGCAGGAACAGAGAGCTGAGGGAAGCCTCTTGGGCAATTGCAAGCACACACCATGGAAAAATTTGTAGCCAAGGACAGAAGAACCTTTATGTGGCAAGCCAGGAACGGGGAACGGTCGGTAAATACCTGACGTGCCATAAAGCAGGGCTGGGCTGCACGGCCATCTCACAACCCTCATCCTCTCCTGAATTTTTGGAGCCCACAGGACTCGGCACTTGCTGAAATGCTTTGCTACAGCAGCAGCTAAATTCACTATTAACGTCAATAATTCAGAAACTGATTTTAACTGTGCTTCAGGAAAAGCATCCCCTCTTTAAAATACCCAGAAGCTTCACGCTGTGACAGCGGGGCCTGCCTGGATGACAGAGAGAAGGGCCACAGCATGAGGGGAAGGCAGCCAGGGGCAGTGTGCTCGTGGAATTCAATCCCTTCCATGCCGTGACGTTCCTGGGTGGACCCAGCAAGTTCAGTCTCATTTTACAACTGGGGAACCAGGTCCCAGAGAGACGGCATTGGATGAAGACCTGGACTCACCCCACTGCAGTCATTTGCCACAGCAAACCTCCGCTTGGCTCCCAGCTAGCGGCATGTCTGATACAACCTCTGGAAGAAGCACAGGAAGCATCAGGGCAGCTCAGAAATGGTGGCAAAAGCACTCAAAATGGCCCAGGGCATCTGCCTGACTGCCACAGACACCACACAGGTCCCTGCTGCAGAGACACAGCGCTGCAGAGCACCCAAACAGCACGCATTCCCAGCCCTGAAAGCTTTCATTATCTCGCAGCACCACGCTCCATTATCGCCAGGAGCGCACAAACATCATCTCTGGCAATCTGTCATCTATCGATCAAGCCCAGAAATGCTCCTGAAACAGCAGCTCCGGGGGGTGACTGGGAGCTGGGAGCTCCGCAACGGAGCACGATTGTTCTCATCCGTCCGGGGTGCTGCCAGCCCAGCATCCTGCCAGCGGTGACGTTCCTTCAAACCAGAACCACCGCTGGCCACTTCAGAAGGGAAAACAAAATATTTGTGGTAGAGAATTAGGAATGGAGCACGCGAGGCAGCAGTCAGCAGCTCAAACAGCAAATCCAGCCACGGTACAAAGTGCGACGATCTGTCACCAGGCCAAGGTCTCTCCTCTAGTACAACTACCTGCGGGAGAAAGCAGAGGTGACCAGGAGATGTCCTCTGCTCCGTGATCGCAGCGCCGTGGCAGAGGAGCAGGCAAAAGGGAGACCAAACGGGGACAAAAATGTTTTTCCTTTAAAAGAAAACAAACACTGTACAAATGAGGCTGGAAACACCAACCTGGCAAGCTGCCCTGGTGCCATTACTCTTGCTACAGCCCAGCATGTTCTCTCCAAGGTCATGACAAATAACATTAACCATCCCTTAAAATTATGTGCAGATCCTCGTGAAAAGAGCGGGATTTGCAGAAAAGTGTGAAGCCAGTATTGCAGAGCCAGCACAGGCACAAAAAAATCCAAGGAAGCTTTTTCCTGCGAGTAAAAATGTATCACTGCATTTAGTTAACACATAAGGAACTGATTCTGGACGGGTGAGACCTGACAACACTGTGGGGAAGCAGCATGTAAGGTATTACTTCAAATATGTATAAATATTCAGTATATCACCAAACATCAGGTGCTACAAGGACCAGATCCACAAAACATTGCTGTAAATATCTAATACCACCCTGGCTCCAGGCCGTGGAAACACCCAAAGCCAAGACAAGATCTTACAGAAACTCAGACAGATATAAATAACTGAATGTTACGACCTCCAGCTCCTCAGAGCTCAGGAGGAATTCACAGCAACCGACCACACCAGCACCTGTGAAGTTCTAATGTAAGAGTGACTCAGACTTGAAACCAACAGGGACAGGGACAGCTCATCGCTGCGGGCGAATGGAATGGCGGGGCAAACGCTATTGTTCTTCTTATCACCTCCCTTCATGTCAGTAACCCTTTTTGTTGAAGCATCAGACAGCAGATCATTTGGATTTGCATTGCACGCGTGCTCCGGCTAATCCTCACCTTCTCTCCCTTCTCAGGCTCTCTCCCACGAGGGAGATGACAACAGCACCTATTAAAAGCACACGCACCAGGAAATCTCACCACATTAGGAAACACACCAACAAACACGATTCTGCTTTTAGAGCCAGCGAGGATCCCGTATTTAACAGCTGAATCTCTTACCCATACCGGTTGCTACACCCCGTTTCCTGTCCCACTTAGCAAGTTCCCCCCAAGATTTCCTCCTCACTGCAACACCAAGGGCAGAACTGCTCAGAACTATTCCCTGCTCAGCAGGGAATATCACACGTTGAATATCTGCCTGTGAGTTAAAGCTCCACGTGGGAATGCTTCGTCTGCTCAGTCCATTTTATTTAACTTAGGTCTGAGCTCTCAGACCATCAATCTCCTTTTAAAAGGTGAAAACTGAGTAGTAAATAAAACGCAGTTGGTTTAGCAAGCACCGAAACTCAACCCGCATTTACAGCAGGGAATACACCGGTAATGCAACACCTGGTTCTTCAACACCTGAAAGTCCTTAGAAGCAGCAGCAGCACCGCTGGGATTTCCAACGGAACCAGAGGAGGGAGGATCAGTGCAAGCCCTCACCCCTTCGGCCCTGGAAGGTCACCTGGAATTCCCAACCGGAGCATTTCACATCTGAGCATTGTACAAAAAACCCGAGAGATGCAGCTTAAAGCCAGAGCTTTGCTGATTTGCTGACACTGGGAATGACCAAGCCTACTTTGCTTCTCCGTTTCCTCATTTCAGGGGACACATAATCCTTTCCTGACTCACCACAGGAAGGGAATCCCAAAGAATGTACTTGGTGGTTCCTCAGATGGATCAAACCCATGGCTTGGCCCAGAAGACACAAGAGGCATAAAGGTGTCCTTCCGAATCTACAGGTGATTCAGCTGCTTCATCACAACGTAACCACGGGACAGAGGAGAAAGTCACCTCAGGACCTCCTGTGGCATCCTGCAGGCGTAGAGAGGCTCTAGGGACACAGGCACCACGGCATTTTTCTCCCCGGAGCACTAATGAGACTACATCTACCAATCTGGGCCTCTTTGGGGAATGCTGATCTCCAGAAAACATTTCTAAGCACAAGAAAAGCAAGCAGCCATTCAGCTCTCTGCCCTCTCTGGGACAGAGCCCGGTGGGGCCTTTGCAGTGAGCCTCATAGCCAGGATTTTGCCTGATATCACATCCCTTCGCCAGCAAGAATCACAGAGAGGTTTGGGTGGGAAGGGACGTTAAAGCGCCCCCAGTGCCACCCCCTGCCCTGGGCAGGGACACCTCCCACCAGACCAGGTTGCTCCAAGCCCCCTCCAACCTGGCCTTGAACCCCTCCAGGGATGGGGCAGCCACAGCTTCTCTGGGCAACCTGGGCCAGGCTCTCACCACCCTCACAGCAAAGAAGTTCTGCCCCACATCTCATCTCAATCTCCCCTCTTTCAGTGTCAAACCCTTCCCCCTCCTCCTATGGCTCCCCTCCCTGATCCAGAGTCCCTCCCCAGCTTTCCTGGAGCCCCTTGAGGGACTGGAAGGGGCTCCAAGGTCTCCCCGGAGCCTTCTCTTCTCCAGGCTGAACCCCCCAACTCTCTCAGCCTGTCCTCACAGCAGAGGGGCTCCAGCCCTCCCAGCATCTCTGTGGTCTCCTCTGGCCCCACTCCAACAAGTGCTCCCCATCCCCTGCTCCAGGAGCACTAATCCTGACTGTCCCCATCGAGATCTCGAAACATTTGCTCACGTGCGATTCCCGTTCCCCATTTCCATTCCTTTCCACCCAACAGGAACTACCCCGACCTGTAATTATTAACCTCCACCAAGAGACTTACCAGCTTCTGCGCTACGATGTTATAGTGACTGAAGGACTGGAGCAGGGCCACGAAGCAAACCTTACAGCCAGCTGGGTGAGAAGACAAAAAGACACGTTACCATTTCAGTTTTGCAAGCTGCCATTATCAAAGCACATAAATCACAGCAGCCAGGCTACAAATCTGCCTGGGAAGACCTTGAAGCGAGACAGGTCTGGGCAGCCCCTCGCTTGCTCGTGGCTGGGCGTTCAATTTTCAGCTCTCTATAGGATTTCCACATTAGGGAAAAGGTTAGTTTAAAAAGAAAGGGAAAAAACAAAAAAAAAAAAGATGACATAAAAAAAGCAGAAGGCCCCTTTTTTGTCTCATACCACCCTGCCCTGGGATCGCCTGGCACCGTTTGCTGGTATTACTGTAAGGAGGCCAACGGCCGACCGTGACACGAACTACTGAAACCACCACCGTGCCAAAAATCCCCCTTTTGACTCTCGAAGGGCAAGCGACCTTGACTGAAAAAAACACACAGAACAAGCAATTTTGACAAAGCCACCTCGCTGAAATGTGATTTTGGAAAACCCAGCACGTGACACCCTGGCCTCATGGTTTGGATATGAGGAAAGGCTTTGTTTCTCCCTGCCAGGACATGGATTTCAGGTGGAACAAGTCCGTGGCCCCAGTTGAGCCTTCACTGACCCCTCGGGAGCTCCCAAAAGTTTTGAGCTCAAGCCAAGGGTCCTACAGGCAGAGACTAAGTGGCACCCAGGTCCTGGGGTGGCAATGAAAGGGTGACTGGCCAAGGACTTCTCCCACTAGACCAGACTGAGGACAGGCTGAGAGAGTTGGGGGGTTCAGCCTGGAGAAGACAAGGCTCCAGGAAGACCTTAGAGCGCCTTCCAGTCCCTCAAGGGGCTCCAGGAAAGCTGGGGAGGGACTCTGGATCAGGGAGGGGAGCCAGAGGAGGAGGGGGAAGGGTTTGACACTGAAAGAGGGGAGATTGAGCTGAGATGTGGGGAAGAACTTCTTTGCTGTGAGGGTGGTGAGAGCCTGGCCCAGGTTGCCCAGAGAAGCTGTGGCTGCCCCATCCCTGGAGGGGTTCAAGGCCAGGTTGGAGGGGGCTTGGAGCAACGTGGTCTGGTGGGAGGTGTCCCTGCCCAGGGCAGGGGGTGGCACTGGATGATCTTTAAGGTCCCTTCCCACCCAAACCATTCTATGATTCTCTGACACGGGCAGACCCTGAAGCTGTTAATAACCTGCTCTCCATGGGCTTTCCTGCAGTTTCACTCTGTTCCATGAAGTAAAACAATTCTTTCTAAATGGGGTAAAGCCCTAGTGAGGAAGTGGCAGATACGGGGAGCAGGATGCACTCAGCTCCACCACCTGCACAGATCTCTTAGTTCCAAATCTGATAGGTCCCAGATTTCCCGGGCTGGCTGCTTTGCCAGCAGAAAGCCGGCGAAGTTCATGAATCCAGCATCCGTCCGCTCTGCAGGGGCTGGCAGGCTACTCACGGGTGAAACTGTTCACAGAAACGCAATTAGGCAACTTGCCAGGCTCTTTGTTTGTTTCTTTACTCGCTTACTAGCTTATCTGATATTTTTAATTACATTATAAACTACCTAGTTAGTGAAGGGACTACAGTCAACACCTTGCTGTCAGCTGCCCATTCGATTTACAACGTTCACGGCAGTAATGACGAAACAAAGTGCACAGACACTACGGGATGCACCCAAGGACACAGAGCAAGTCCCAAGAACAAGTCAGGACTGGGATCCATAAACGCTGACCCCAAAGCTTTGTGCTAATCCAAGGGTGTCTCACGATCTGCAAAACCAGCCTCTGCTCACACAGAAACACTTCAGGCTGAAGCAACCTCCCAGGAGCAGGCAAAGGCAAAGCCTGGCCTTGGAGAATCCTGTTGCTGACACACCTCTGAGGTAGAAGGAGAGGAAATGGTGCACCAGGAAGCTGCCATCTGTTCTGGTGTCTCGCAGCAACGTGAATTTACCCTGAAAAAAGAAGGAAAAATCATTAAAGAGAGGAAGATGAGGGCACAGACTGCTCCCGGTTCCATCTTGGTAGATGAGATGTATGGCTCAGGCTAGGGCAAACTCTGCAGGTCACCATCGTCATGGGTGGCTGGGAGCAATTTCCACCTCCTCTCCCCCAGTTCACAGCCATCTTCTGTCTGCTCCGAGTGGCACAGACAGCAGAGGGACAACAGCCACCCACTCTGCTCCCAAGTCCATTCTCCCACTGCCACGGCCACCCTTGCCTGGGCACTCAAAATGCCAATCCCTGCTTCTCCTGTCCCCAAACGGCCCTCCCTGTCCCCTGTTCCTCAAACAGAGCAGAAAACCTTATCATCTAAATTTGTTTACTGGAGCAGAGCTTTCTGCACAAAGTATATTCCTTGTTTTGATCACGCAGGAAATTAATTCCATTCATCAGCGCAGGCTTGTTATCAGTACCAGTCTCATCAAGGCATTTGTTTCCATTAAAACCTCAGTCAAGATGTTTCTTTAATCAATACAAATCATAGAAAGGCTGCTTTTAATCACAAAGAACTTATCAATGGTTGCTTTTTTTTTTTTTCCCCCAATCTATTAGAAGAAAAGAAAAAGCCTTTTGCAGCAACACGCGACCTACCCATAGGCAATTCACACGCCATCTATCAGAGTTAAACTCCCCAGTGCCTAAAACGTGGTATAAAGCGGTGTTAATGGAACGGCAAATATTGAACACGTCTGCAGGGAATGCAAAGCAGAACTCAGGGTGGAGAAGTGCTGCTCTGCCTCAGCCAGAGAGAGAGCAAGCTCTTTCCCACCCCAAAAAATAAAGGTTTATGCCTCTGTGGCCATTACAATAACAGGAGGCACCACCTCGGTGAGGGCCTCACCGAGATGTATCCTCCTGGAGGAGTCTCTGGGTTCAAACAGCACAAGCTCAAACGTTCAATGGTGTAGATGCTGCACGACTCCATCCCCTTCAGCCCCCCTCTTTTCCCCGCAACGGTCCCTTGCCACAGCAGGCCAAATGCCACCCCACGTCCCCTCCCTCGCCTGCCAGCTCTCGAAAGGCTCTCTCTTCTGCTCCCACACAAAACTCGGCAGGATCTTATCGCTCGGAGCATACATTATTTAGCTTCTCCAAACCTTCCAGTTATTCAGTCCTTTAAATCCTGCCAAGCCTCACTTGGCTGTCAGGCTTCGCAAGCAGCTGCTCAAAACTTTAATTTCTTCTTCAAAGACAGCACTCAAAACTCTTCATTTCTGGTGCTCAGATGTCAAGCCTAGCCAGGGGTGGAAATGTCCAAACTGTGCAGCTCCAAAGCACAGCTGGTGGAAGAAAGAGAAGGAAGGAAGGAAGGTAACAGCTCCGGGAAACTCCAGCTTCCTGCTTGTGGCCACAGAACTGCCCTAAAGCCTTTACCAGCTCCAGAACACCGGACAAAAATACAGGAATCGGGGCTCTACCACTCGTGTCGAGCCAAGGAGAAAGGCATGGAAAGCCAGCAGGAATCTGCGAGACTTTCCAAGGTCTGCAAACTCCTGCAGTCATGCTTTTCAGGCAGGTCCTCTTGCACCCATCCCCACAGACTACGTTTAGCAATTTTTTTGGCAGCTGGCTGGAAGCAATCAGGTTCTTGGGGGTCCTGAGGGCCAGGGGCTTCTCCTCGCTGCCAGGCAAGAGGAATTCTCCTGCTGAGGAGAGGGTAGATTCCAGCCCCACCACCAGGACTTTCTTTGCTGGTGTGTGGACACCCTGCAGCCCCCAAGCCACCACCACGGATGCACAGTCCGATTCTCTCCCCCCTTCTGCGCATCCTTCTCAAGCCCAGAAAGATGCTGCTGGGCATGAAGCACTTCCAAAGGCAAGGCCTTCTTGGAGCACTTTCTCCATCCTCCTGCCCCATCCCGTTCCCTGCTTTCACGCTCTTTCCACCTGCGGGCTACGAGGCAGAAGCTGCAGCTACTTGTTAGGAACTGCCAAAATGCCTTGGCAGGGCAGCAGCAGGTGTCACAAGCGCTCAGCGGTGACATGTCAGATACACCCACACAGGCAGCAGCTCCATCCACCCACCAGCCCTGCAGTGAAGGCATTTGTCAGCACTTTGAAAACGGCACAAGCCAACCACGGAGACGCAGAAATGGGGATGGCAGAGACGGGAAGGAGAGATTTGCAAAGAGCTGATGCTTTTTAAGAACAGCAGGATGCCAATTTCCAGCCAGACTTGGCCAAGTATCTCAGCACACCCCGTGTGGTGGCAGCTCCAAGTCCCTGGGTGATGGGAAAGGAAGAGCCAACTCAAATCCGAGGCAATTCCTCACAGAGGAGTCTCTGGTTCAGCTCCTCTGGCAGGTCCTGCCTGGGCTGCCAAGGCAAAACCCAGGATCTCGAGGCCAAATCTCCTGCAGAATTCCCTATTTGCATCGAAGTGAGACCCCTCGTCCCCAAAACCAGTCTTGTGGATGGCAGCATCCCTGCTTATCCCACAGCACCACCATCAAACCCGCCTCAGAGCACAGGTTCCACTCTGCCAACGCTGGATCTCCACCAGAGACTCCAAGGTCTCCTCGCTTAGCATTTCACGTGCGTTAAAAACCCAACCATCAACCCACAGGAACCACAGGGACTTGGGAATTTACACAGCCTCAGCTTATCATAGAATCATGGAATGGTTTAGGTTGGAAGGGACCTTAAAGATCATCCAGTGCCACCCCCTGCCCTGGCCAGGGACACCTCCCACCAGACCAGGTTGCTCAAAGCCCCCTCCAACCTGGCCTTGAAGCCCTCCAGGGATGGGGCAGCCACAGCTTCTCTGGGCAACCTGGGCCAGGCTCTCACCACCCTCACAGCAAAGAAGTTCTTCCCCACATCTCAGCTCAATCTCCCCTCTTTCATCAGTTTAAAACAGTTCCCCCTCCTCCTCTGGCTCCCCTCCCTCATCAAGAGTCCCTCCCCAGCTTTCCTGGAGCCCCTTGAGGGACTGGAAGGGGCTCCAAGGTCTCCCCGGAGCCTTCTCTTCTCCAGGCTGAACCCCCCCCAACTCTCTCAGCCTGTCCTCCCAGCAGAGGGGCTCCAGCCCTCCCAGCATCTCCGTGGCCTCCTCTGGCTCTGCTCCAACAGCGCCATGTCCTTCTGATGTTGGTGGCCCCAGAGCTGGAGGCAGCACTGGGGGAAGGGGGGGGTCTCCCCAGAGCAGAGCAGAGGGGCAGAATCCCCCTCCCCTTGCCCTGCTGGCCACGCTGCTGGGGATCCAGCCCCGGGTGCAGGGGGTTTTCTGGGCTGCCAGCACACGTTGCCGGCTCACAGCATCAGTCTATCCCTTACAGAGCGTGACACCGTTACCACCCAGCCTCAGCCAACAACCCCTACCGGGTTTGCTCCGAGCCTCATAAGCTTTACAAGGGCAGAAGGGGGGAAACTCAGACTTATAAAATAAATTACCACCCCAAATACGCTTTTTTTTTTTTTAATCTAAGATAGCATCTATCAGGAAAAACATTGAGTAATATGTAACACACATATTTCATTACATTTTCACCTGGAGCGCTGCACGGCTCTTATAGAGGATGAGGGTGTTTAGTTACACCCTGATTTTATTAGCACAAAAACCTCATGGATTAACTGAATCAATTTAGTCGCCTAAAGGAAGGGAAACCTCTTGAATAACACCACAGGACGCAGAAGAGCGCTGAGGAGCGGGTTTCACTCCCACTTTTGCCGTTATTCCCGACCCGGCAGCAACCCCGCACAGTCACACCGGGGTCCAGGGACTACGGGGACAGGTCCGGGCCCCTCCTTAGCGCTGGGTAGCCCGGGCCGGGTAAGGGGAACGGCCAACAGGCCGTTAACCCACCGGGAAGAGGCCTGCAGGCCGCCACCATTCCGCGCTCCCGCCGCCGCCTCGGGAGACCCCGCCCCTCCCATCATGCACCGCGGCCGCCGCCCGAACTACAGCTCCCAGCAGGCCCCGCGGCCCCCACTATCACCACCGCCGCCATGACGGCCCCGCTCCCTCCCTGCGCCCTCCCTCTCACCGTCTCCGGTCGCTGCGGGGATGCGCCCAGCAGCTCGTTCAGCTCGGCGAACATGGCGAGCGGGCGACCGCCGCGGACGGACCGACGGATGGGGGGAAGCGGGGCACTTCCGGGGGGGAAGGGCCGCGCATGCGCGGGGCGCGATCGGAGAGCGCCCCCTTCCGGGGAGCTGAGGAGCCGTCCCCCCCCCCGCCATTTCCTTAGGCCGCGGTCCCCCTCAGAGGCATGGAGGGGCTTCAGGGCCGACCGGGTTCGGCCTGCCCCACCCGGTGATCCCCAGACATCTCCGGGAACGTCTTCACCGCCGCTCCGGGCAGCCCGGGCCGCTGCGGCAGGGCCCAGCGCCGCACCAACCGCACTCCCCCCGCAGGCAGCCTGGGGGAGGGTGAGCAGAGTCACCGGTCGCCTTCACCCTGGTGCCCCACCAGGCCCTTCTCTGCTCGGGGGGGTTCAGCTGGGCAGCCCCCAGCCCTTCCCGGTGTTTTGGGTGCTGCAAGGCTTGGCCTCTCCCACGGTGGAGCTCCATGAGGATCCTGTCAGCCCATCTCACCAGCTCACCCCCCAGCCTCCTCAGCACCAGCACTGCCCTCCATCCCCATCGTTAATGAAGGTGTTAATGGGGCTGAATCCCAGTACCGACCACCGGCTGGACCTCGTGGTGCTGGTCACTGATCCCTGGCCCAGAGGTGCCCCCTTTTGCCATCTGCAGGCCCCTGGCTTCATATCACAGAATCATGGAATGGTTTGGGTGAGAAGGGATCTTGAAGACCATCTCATCCCACCCCCTGCCCTGGGCAGGGACACCTCCCACCAAACCAGGTTGCTCAAAGCTCCCTCCAACCTTGAACCCCTCCAGGGATGGGGCAGCCACAGCTTCTCTGGGCGACCTGGGCCAGAGTCTCACCACCCTCACAGCAAAGAAGTTCTTCCCCAGATCTCAGCTCAATCTCCCCTCTTTCAGTGTCAAACCCTTCCCCCTCATTCTATGGCTCCCCTCCCTGATCATGAGTCCCTCCCCGGCTTTCCTGGAGCCCCTTGAGGGACTGGAAAGGCCTCAAAGGTCTCCTCGGAGCCTTCTCTTCTCCAGAATGCACCTTCATTTGGCAGATACAGTATGCCACGGGACAGTGGGATATTCAGGAGGGGTCCATTATTCCCTTAATAGTTCCTATTACGTTATTACCACATTTGATTGCTGCTGAGCATTAATTTGGCGCTCTCAAAGGACAAGCCACAGTAGTTCCCAGCTTGCAGCTGAGCAGCAACAGCAAATTTACAGCCTGTAACCATGAACATCCACATTATTTAGTGTTATTTTTTGCCCACGTGCCTGAATTTGCTTTTTTTTTTTTTTTTTTGGGGGGGGGGGGGGGATGGGAGAGGGGGCACTGAATTCACCTTTCCATTTCATAAGCTTTGATAACCTTTGATTTTTCATAACGCAGATGAGGATTGCCCAGACTGAGGGGAGACGTGCCGGAGCCCTGGATGTGCCGAGGAGCCTGGAGAGAAGATGCACCAGCCTCGCCTTTTCTCATCTGCTGTGAGCATTAGGGGGCATCAAACGATGCTAATAAGTGGGAAGCACCGAGGAAAAGAGAGGAGACGCCTGCGTGGGGGCTCTTCAGAACCACAAATTGTCACTGCTGAAGCTTCAGGAGGTTGAATCAATGGGAGAAGGGGACAAATCTGGGGAAGAGAGGTCTCCATCGTCTGGGGAAGTCCCTGAGCTGGGAATTACTGGGGTGTGGGAGAAGAGCTGTGGGAACACATGAGGTGCTTGTCTTGGCCTCGGTTTTCCCTCACCTTCTGGCTGGAACAACTGTTGTAGAAAAGACAGTGGGCTGTATGGATGTTCGGTTGAGCCATCGAAGCTGTTCTTCTCTCTTTATTTCCTATGTTCCTATGTGTATTATCTGTAAAATTTATCATGCCGTTCTCCATCCCTTCTTAGGAAAATGCTGGATAAACCAGGCCTCAGCCCAGACCCCGAGATATCCCGTCCATAATCTCTCTTCGCAGCAAAAACCGATCATTTATGTCAGCCCTTTGCTTCCTGTCTTTTAACCAGTTGTTTAGCTGTGAAAAGACTTCCTCTCTTCCCCTTTGATGGCTTCATTTCTGAAAAAGCTCTAGCTGAAAGCTTCTTTAAAAGTCCAAATCGCTTTGCTTTTGTTTTCCTACCCTTTCACAGAGCTGGGAACCTGGGTCTGGTCTCAGGGAGCCCAGTAACCGGCTCAGTCCCTGCTCTGTGTTGGTGCAGCCAGAGCCTTAATTCCTTCGCCGCCCTTTGAAATAGTCTGGCTCCTGGCCTCCTTCTTCACAGGGTTTGTCTGCAGAGCCCCATTCTGCGGCGCAGACGGCAGCAAAGGGAGTTCACAGACAGAGAGGAACCTGGAGACGTTTCTACCTGGGAGCTCTCTTTAGGGCTGCATTTGTATTCTAGCGAATATGCCATTTTCAGACCACCTTTTGTCTGCGCTGTCGCGTTTCTCTCTCTGTAGCACTTTCCTTCCAGCTCCTTCAGGAGCCGCAGAGCCCTACGCGCCTTGTAAATGAAATGTAAAATCCTCTCTTCTTCTCTTCGCAGCAGGAAAGGGACCAAAACTGCATGCAAAGTACAGCTGCATCTCTCAAAACACCTCTTGTCCTTCTTAATATATTCCTCCTCACATTCCATGACTTGTTACCGTGCGAAGGCAGTGAGAATTTTGCTGTTAAAAACTGTTGCCCCTTCCCTCCCATCTGCTTCATGCTTATTTGCGGTATTTACAATGCAGCAAACCTTGTCAGTGTTGCATAGTGGAGCCATATGGCATCCATAGGTAACAATGCTGCTTACAATGAAGCTCCTCTGCTATGTCAGAGCAGTGGGCAAAAAGTAATTCATGACCAAGAGTAAAAAAAAAAAAAAACCACAACCGAACAAAGCGAAACAATTAATCTTGTGGTGTTTGAGGTAATTCCCAAGAGCCTGGCAGGGAGGGTTAACTAAAAGCACCGGACTTCTTGATGGGAGTGCGTGGAAAATGATTTTTAGGGAGAAGGCACTTGGATTTACCTCCTTTGATTATCCGTTTCTGGCAGCAGAGATGCTGGCGTTGCTTATTGCTGAGCTCCCCAGGATAGTCCCATCCCTTCGGGTTTTAATGCACAAATCGAATTACAGCCCAGCAAAAAGAGCGTACCAAAGCGGGAGGGTTTTCTTGTCTTCACATAACTCCACCGTTGCTGATATAATGCTAAAAGCTTTAGTAATGCTTTGAGTCATAAAAGATTGTTGGTGCTTTGAGGCCAAGGAAGGTTAATAAGAGAGCAGATGTTGGGCTGAGTCAATGGCCAGCGAAGAAAAGGAATGGGCAAGTTGTCCCTTTAACTCAGCTTGTGTTCGGGGGATAAATTCAGCCCGCTCAATGCCCGGGCCTTGACATGGCAAAAAGCAGCTGGAGGGAATAATGGATGAGCTGAACCAGGTGCCGAATTTCTCTGAAGAAATGCAAGAGCCAGACTTTGAAAAGAATTTCTAAGCCAGCGGGTCCCTCCCTGTGACAGCCCGTGGCAAGAGGGAGCGTGGAGCCCGGCGCGAGAGGCTGGGCTCTTCTCTGGGGGCGGCTGCTGCCATTGTCACTGTTACTCAGTCATGTCACCCTGCCGTAACCTCCATCCTCACCCCTCTGCCGTTAGCAGCTCTTTTCTATAGGAAAATTAGGGGAAAACTCATTTCTTTTTATCACATTAGTAATACAGACATCTGACTTGTTTTTTTTTTTTTTTCCAGCTTGTCTATGCTTTGAAAACAGCAGCAAACACCAGAGCTGGCTATGTACAACTCCTGATATCAAACATCGCTGCCTGCCGTTGTGTTTGGACCCACTCTTCCCGCTTTTGGCAAGCTCAGAGATCTCCCTCATGCCCGGCACAGGACCTCGCCATCTTCCTCAGGGACTGGCTCAGAAACACAGAGGATAAAATGACCAAGTAGCACCCGTGGAGCAGAGCGAGGAGCGTTGGCTTCCATGTTCCCGACTCCTTTAGCTTGGCCACAGTTGGGAAAAATCACTGCTAGGAAACCTGCAGGTATTTACAAAGCCTCTAGTCTGTGATTCCCCGAGGCCACTGAGCACAGAATCATGGAACAGTTTGGGTTGGGCTGCCGGGACAAAGCACCCAGGGAGGAGATGGGGAAAATAAATATGAATTTAGATGCCTGAGGATGCGGTAAAACAGCCAGGACACCTGAGCTGCCTTTATATCTACAAAAGAAAAAGACAGAACAGCACCAGTGCGTACGTCTCCCTGTTTTACCTTCTCCTTACGCTGGTGGTATGAAGCCAGGAAACCAGTTACACCCTTCAGGGTGGGTTAGTCTCACGTCTGGGTATTCGTTGTCCTGGCAGATTTTGGAGGGGTTACAAAGATGATACGACTGGGACAGAGGAAATACAAGGTGAATAGAGAAAACAGAGAGGAACGGCAATGATTTGTGTTCTTTCCCTTTTCAGATCTTACTTTTTGCCTATTTGTATACACATACATATCCCCCTGTGTATGTAGCAACTATTCAAAATGCAGGAGAAAATGATTGAGAATCGCCATTCTGTCAGCCCCCAGTGAAGACGAAGCTCATGAACCTGTTTTGCAGAGACAATGACTGCGGCGGAGGGATGGAAGAGCGGGCCTGACATTTCTGATGAGAGAAAAAAAAAAACAAAAAAACCAAGCCCAGCAGAAGCATCGCAGGATCACTGAGCATGAGACCACAGGGACCCGGAGAGGTCGTGTAGATAGAGCAACACCTGCCGCCGGGCAAAATCAGCTCAACTTAAACCTTTCCTGACAGATGTTTGTCCAACCTGTTCTTAGAAAAAACCTTCAGCGACGCTGGCTCTACACCCTCTCTCTCAGCATTTCTTTCCCGGCGCCTCATTATCCCCACTTTATCCACTTGCTGCTTATGTCGAGCCTAAATATCCTTTGCTACATTTAACGACGGTTTGTTTGCTGATTGCCCGGTGGCTGTGAAGAATCATTTACTGCATTCATAAAGCAAGGAGGGGAAAAAAAAAAAGAAAAAGAGTTTTGATTCAATTTTCAGGTCACCTTTAAAATTCACTTTACCATTTCGAAGCAAAATGCCTGCTGGCTCTCCGTGAGGGGTCTCCAGGCCTTTTCCAGCAGAGACTGAAAAAAGTCCCCGGGAAACGTGCTGAAACCAGTGGGGATCCGGCAGCAAAGTCGTCTCGGCGGGGAACCGCTGAGATCCTGAGGATGGCTGTGAGCAAAATGGGATCAAAGCGGGCAGAGAAGACGCCGTCCTTCTCCTCTCCCAGATGCAGGTGTTCGGGCTCTCTGAAGACACCGCTCTCTGCCAGATTCTCTGCCCTTCCCATCCGCCGGCATCCCCTCATCCTTCACACTCCTGATCCTCTTCTGATTCCTCCTTGTTTTGTCCCATCCTGCTTTTCTTCTTGCCTCTCTGATCACTCCTGCAGCACCCCCTTCTTGTCCTCCCAACACGGAGTTCTCCCACAGCTCCTTTTTTCCTGCCCTCTCCTTTTTCTGCCCATCTCACAACAAACTCTTAGCAGCCTGAGGACAATACAGACAACTTCAGAGCTCCCCTTCTCCCCTCCATGTCTGTATCCCTGGCCTCGATCACCACCCAGAAGCTATAGAAGAATCTCCCCATCTCCCAAGTCCTTCCCGAAATCTCCTCTTTCCCAAAGTCAGCGCAAAACCTCAGCAAGTTTGGCTCGTCTTGTGCTAAACCCCGCTGTCTGCCATGCCAGCCAGTATTGTCTCACTGCTTCTTTGTACTCTTCCACCCAACAGATTGTCTCCATCTGCTGTCTCTTGCCTCGCAGTTAAATTGGGAGCTCTCAGAAGCTGGAACCATATTTTCAGGCTGCGTTTTTGTAGCACCTGGCAAAAGGAGACCTTCATTCAAGACTGAGGCTCGTAGGGGCTTCTGCAGAATGACTGCTAATTCATTTAATACATGCAAATTGTGTACATAGATCTGAGCGATATTGCTGAATCGAGAAATACTGGGGAGTGAAAGAAGCAAAAAGTTGGGTGTACTGTCCAGACCAGCTTACGCTTCAGCCACACCTCTGTCTGTGCGAAGAAGTGGTAGAAAAAAACACAGAATCATAGAAAATGAAGCCGAGTGGGACCCAGGGGACCGGCAATGTCACAGCCTGGCCATATGGGAGAGTCAGCAATTCTGGTCACACAGAGACGCATCCAACCTACTCTGGATGACCTCTACGAGGAGAGCTGCCCGCCCTCCCCGGGCAGCCTGTCCTTGTGGTGCTTTCTCCTTCCAGTTGGGAAATGTCCTAATGTCGCTCTGAACTGTCTCTTCTGGCAGCTGAAGCTCATCATCACGTGAAGTTCACCTTTTTTTGGGGGGGGTTCTTCTGACATGCCACCACAGACCCCACTTATTCCCAGCCTTTTTGAAGAAGCCCTTTACACCCTTGGAGACTGTTCTCATGTCTCCCTTGGTGGTCAGTTCTCCCACCCTACAGAGCCTGTCTTTTCTGGATCTCTCATCTCTCTTCTTGCTTCCCCTGAACCTTCTCCCGTGGGCCGCATCTTTCCTGATTTGGCCTCAAACCGGACCCGGTCTTGTAAAACTGTATGCTACCTAATAGGTCAGAGGTGGCTTTAACTGGTTTTCTACCACAGGATGAAGTTCAGAAAATACCTAACCAATCTGTGTACGCTATTTAGTATTCTCATTTCTTGCAGTCAACACTCTCTCGGTGGAGGGCACAAGATCTTATTTATTGTGGTAGGCATCTGCTTGCAGTTGGCATTTTTTAAGACTGGTTTTAAGAAAAAAAACCAGCAGTGAAACCCTTGAATTCTCAGCCTCCTTTGTCAGTTGCCTTCCTTCTTCACGGGGCCCAGACCAACGCTCCCTTGCTCCTTCTCCTCCTGCTGATGCAGTCTTTTCTTCTTCTTAATGATGCTTGCTATTTCCATCTCAATTTGTGCTTTGGCCCTTCTGATGTTTCCCCACATGCTTATGCTACTCTTATAACTGTCCTTAGCAATTTGACCTAGTTCCCACTTTCTGTAAACTTTTTTTCTTGAGCCTGAGGTCAGCGAGGACCTTGGCGATGCAGCCAAGCTGGTCCCTCTTACTTTTCCTCTTGGGATGGCTTGTATGTGTGGTGTTTGCATCGTTTCTTTGAAGAACTGCCAGTTTCCTTAACTCCTTTCACCTTTCGACGTGCCTCCCATGAGATCTCACTCACCAGTTCTCCCACCGTCGCGGGGTCCCCTTGTCTTTTATTTCCCGTTTCTTCCACATCCCTTCACCAGGGTTCTGAGCTCGGTCGCTCCACGTTTAGTCTTGGCCAAGTTGCCTCCTGGCTTTACGTTTCAAATCAGTCTGTGGTGGCCATCGATGCCTGCAAGCGTTTTGGGCACCCTGCTCTCTCCCTTTCCCAGCAGAACCAGTTCACCCAGTTCTCGAACCAGTTCACCCAGCCCTCCTGCTGGCCAGCATGGGACAAAGCAGTGACAAACGAGGGGCTGCCGTGGTTACAGCCGTCCCCAGCCCTTCGCTCACGCTGGCGACTGCACGCCCAGCTGCTCTTGCCCACACCGAGCATTTTACAGTTTATGCAGCTAAGAGGATTTTGCTTTTCTCCTCGCTCTAAATCCAACACGGAGTCAGTTTAATGCTGGATTCGCTCCCTCTTACAGCGAGACCGAGAATAATGGAGTAATTGGTATTTCCCATCGCTAACTACTGAGATCCCGATGCTTTCTGGCTACACACATACCAGGTGAGGGCTCCTAACGAGCCAGGAGGCAGCCTGGTGGTGGCAGGAAGACCTGGATGTTGGCAAAGATGCTCCCACAAGCTCCCCACAGTGACCTGGAGGACACATCTCCCAAACATACCTCACCACCCATGCTTGGGTCACTGGGCAGCATCCCTGTGCTGGGAATTACAGAATTTGGGTTGGAAGGGACCTTTAAAGACCATCTAGTTCCACCCCCTGCCCTGGGCAGGGACACCTCCCACCAGACCAGGTTGCTCCAAGCCCCCTCCAACCTGGCCTTGAACCCCTCCAGGGATGGGGCAGCCACAGCTTCTCTGGGCAACCTGGGCCAGGCTCTCACCACCCTCAGCATAAAACATTTCTTCCTTCTATCTAGTGTAAATCTCCCCTTTTTTAGTTTAAAACCATTATCTCTTGTCCTATCACAACAGGCCCTGCTAAAAAAAAAAATATCTGTCCCCATGGTTCTTTTAAGCCCCCTTGAAATTGGGTTGGCAGAGGAGCTCCCAGGGAAGTTCCAGAGGGGTTTGGGAATGGTGCCTCGAGGCTTACCCTCCTCTCCCTGGTCCTGGGAGGCTGGGGGTGGGACAGCAAGGGTGGGATTCAGCCCACCACATGTAGACGTGTACGACCAGAAGACGTCTGGACAGCAGCTACAGTCAAAGGGAGCCAGTGGAGGAGGACGTGGATGAGTGACCAAGGAGAAAGGAGGCGGCCAACCTCACCTTCCAAACATTCCTGAAAGGCCAAGGATGTTGGGCACAGCTGGGGTGCTCACAACCTGCTGAGGACCATGGAGCCGCTGCTCCGAGCTCTTCTCCCATCCTTGGCCAGGGCTTGGGTGGTGAATCGAGACTCCGGCGGTTTTGTTTCGGGCAGCCGGAGCTCGTCAGAAGGAAGAAAAGGCTCCTTGTCTCGGGGTCGCGGCTCTAATCCTGTTATGTGTCTGCGAGAGAAAAGGGGACGACGGAGCGAGGAGGACAGACCCGGTGCCGATGCCAATTCCCTTCCCTCCGCACCCCGCATCCCGGTGCCAGCCTTCGCCCGGCCACAAAAGGCCGTCTCACAGAATCACAGAATCACAGAATCACAGAATCTTAGTGGTTGGAAGGGACCTTTGAGATCATCGAGTCCAACCACATTAAAAAAAAAAAAAAAACAAAAAAACAAAAAAAAAAAAACAAAACACAAAAACACACAAACAAACAAAAAAACACAACACAAAACCAACAAACAACAACACCCCCCAAAAAAAAAAAAAAAAAAAAAAAAAAAAAAAGCAAGCAGCATCCATCAACTAAACCCCACACACAACACCCCACCACAAACCAACAATCCCGGGCACTAGAGCATGCCCTGAAGAGCCACGTCTACACGTTTCTTAAATACCTCCAGGGATGGTGACTCCACCACCTCCCTGGGCAGGCTGTTCCAGTGCTTGACCACTCTCTCAGTAAAGTAATTCTTCCTAATATCTAATCTAAACCTCCCCTGCCGCAACTTCAGACCATTTCCTCTGGTCCTGTCGTTATTCCCTTGGGAGAAGAGGCCAACCCCCGCCTCTCTACAGTTTCCTTTCAGGTAGTTGTAGAGGGCAATGAGGTCTCCCCTCAGCCTCCTCTTCTCCAAGCTAAACATGCCCAGTTCCTTCAGCCTCTCCTCATAGGACTTGTTCTCCAGACCCCTCACCAGCTTGGTGGCTCTCCTCTGGACACGCTCCAGCACTTCAATGTCTTTCCTGTAGTGAGGGGCCCAAAACTGAACACAGTACTCGAGGTGAGGCCTCACCAGTGCCGAGTACAGAGGCACGATGACTTCCCTGCTCCTGCTGGCCACGCTATTCCTGATACAGGCCAGGATGCCGTTGGCCTTCTTGGCTGCCTGGGCACACTGCTGGCTCATGTTAAGCCGGCTGTCCACTAACACTCCCAGGTCCTTTTCTGCCAGGCAGCTTTCCAGCCACTCTTCCCCAAGCCTGTAGCATTGCCTGGGGTTGTTGTGGCCGAAATGCAGAACCCGGCACTTGGCCTTATTAAACCTCATCCCATTGGCCTTGGCCCATTGGTCCAACCTGTCCAGGTCCCTCTGTAGAGCCTGCCGACCCTCAAGCAGATCAACACTCCCACCTAGTTTGGTGTCATCCGCAAACTTACTGAGGGTGCACTCAATCCCCTTATCTAGATCATCAATGAAGATATTGAACAAGACTGGCCCCAAAACTGAGCCCTGAGGGACACCACTGGTGACCGGCCGCCAACCAGATTTTGCTCCATTAATCACAACTCGCTGAGCACGGCCATCCAGCCAGTTTTTTATCCAGCGGAGGGTACACTTGTCTATGCCATGATTCTCCAGTTTCTCCAGGAGAATGCCGTGAGGGACGGTGTCAAAGGCCTTACCAAAGTCCAGGTAGACAACGTCCACAGCCTTCCCCTCATCGAGAAAGCGGGTCACATGGTCATAGAAAGAGATCAAGTTGGTCAGGCAGGACCTCCCTCTCATAAACCCATGCTGGCTGGCCCTGATCCCTTGGCTGCCCTGCACATGCCTTGAGAGCTCACTCAGGATGATCCTCTCCATGATCTTTCCCGGTACCGAGGTCAGGCTGACAGGCCTGTAGTTTCCAGGATCCTCCTTCCGGCCCTTCTTGTAGATGGGCGTCACATTGGCCACCCTCCAGTCATCTGGCACCTCTCCTGTTGACCAGGATTGTTGATAAATAATGGAGAGAGGCTTGGTAAGCTCTCTTGCCAGCTCCCTGAGAACCTTTGGGTGAATGCCATCCGGCCCCATAGACTTATGCGTGTCCAGGTGCATAAGCAAATCATTAACTACTTCCTCTTGGATTACAGGGGAGTTGTTCTGTTCTCCATTCTTATCTTCCAGCCCAAGAAGCTGAACTCCCTGGGGGTAGTTGGTCTGACTATTAAAGACAGAGGTAAAGAAGGCATTAAGTATCTCAGCCTTCTCCTCATCCTTGGTTGCAAGGTTTCCCCCCGCATCCAGTAAGGGATGGACATTCTCTGTCACTCTCTTTTTGTTGATGTATTTATAGAAACTTTTTTTGTTGTCCCTTATATTAATGGCCAGGTTGAGTTCTAGCTGGGCTTTTGCCTTCCTGATTTTTTCTCTGTATGACCTAACACAATCTCTGTACTCCTCCCGAGTTGCCTGTCCCCTCTTCCAAAGGTGGTAAACCTTCCTTTTTTCCTTAAGTCCCATCAAGAGCTCTTTGTTCATCCAGGCCGGCCATTTTCCCCGCCCTTTAATTTTGCGCTTCATGGGGACAGCCTGCTCCTGGGCCTTTAGGATTTCCCTCTTGAAGAGCGTCCAGCCTTCCTGGGCTCCTTTGTCTCTCAGGACTACCTCCCACGGGACTCTCCCAACCAGGGTTCTGAACAGGTTAAAGTCTGCCCACCGGAAGTCCAAGATGGAGGTTTTGTTAATCCCCTTCCTTACCTCACTATGAATGGAAAACTTAACCATTTCATGATCACTAAGCCCAAGACTGTCTCCGACCTCCACGTCCCCAACTAGCCCTTCTTTATTTGTGAACAGTAGGTCTAGCAAGGCACCTCCCCTGGTAGGCTTACCTACCATTTGTGTCAGGAAGTTATCCTCCATACACTCGAGGAACCTCCTAGCCTGCCTGCTCTCTGCTGTGTTATATTTCCAGCAGATGTCTGGTAAGTTGAAGTCCCCAACTAGAACAAGGGCTGGCGTTTGCGAGACTGCAGCCAGCCGCTTATAGAATACCTCATCAGCCTGCTCATCCTGGTTGGGTGGTCTATAGCAGACTCCCAGCACAAAATCACCTTTGTTAGCCTTCCCTTTCACCCTTACCCATAAACACTCCACTTCTTCATCACTGGAGTCTATCTCTATAGAGTCAAACAACTCCCTAATGTACAGAGCCACACCCCCCCCCCTCCTTCCTTGCCTATTCCTTCTGAAGAGCTTATAGCCACTTATTGCAGCATTCCAGTCATGACCATCGTCCCACCACGTTTCCGTGATGGCAACTATGTCATAGTTGTCCTGCCGCACCATGGCTTCCAGCTCATCCTGTTTGTTGCCCATGCTACGTGCATTAGCGTAGATGCACTTGACCTGGGCAAACTAACCAAGCATTTAAATTTAATAGCTGGCCGTAACCTCGCCGTTTCAAAGCGATGAGGCGTTTGATTAAAGCCCATGTGTTGTTTTCCTCCGCAGGGCCCAAGGAATCAGCTCTGGTGACTGGCACAGCACACGGTGGATGCTCTTCGAGGCGCTGACGGGGAGCCCGGCTGCCCCCCTTCCATCCCGATGGTGCACCCACACGTGCAAAACCGTGCTCCTCCTCCCTCTTTCTGCACTCCGGCAAAGCCAGAGCAGGAGGAGAGCCCACGGGCTGGGGACATGCTGTCGCCCACGGGGGGAAACTGAGGCACGGCGAGGGACGCTGACCCCGGAGCGAGATGGGGCTCCAGGGCTCGTGTCCGGCTGGAATGAGATGGGGAACGGAGGTTGTTTCTTCATGCGGGAAATGGGAGTACGCCGGGTAGGTGAGTAGGTTCCGAAGCAGCGGGCACAGTGAGGAGGGGGATTATGGGGGGTCAGACCCAGATCCCGGAGTCCTCCCGCCACTCTCCAACGTGTTTCATGAACAGGAGCATCTTTAGACCTGCTTAAATCCTTGTGACCCAATTTTGCCCTGAATCCCGATAAGTCCCTGCAGCCCGTGTGGGGGAGCAGCTGTAGCTGAGAGCCGGGCCAAGGATGTCACCCGTCCCCCCGACTCCTCCTCATGTCCTCCCCTCACTGCTCTTAAACGAGGGGGTAACACCGAGGAGTTACCAGCCCGGCTTTTGGAGGGGCTGGTCCCCCGCTGCCCACCTCGGCCACGCACTGAGCTCCTCTGACAGGGCAAAAAATGGGTGGAGAAGGATGAGCAACACCAGTTGCTACCTTGTCCACCTGGGAGGTTCCCAAGATGGGCAACTCCGTGTCAAGCCAGGGTAGATGTGGGATGGAGGGGCTGTGCTGGGATGGAAAGGTTGTGCCATGTCACCTTCAATTCCAAGGTGGCCACTGTCCATGATGTTTGGGCTGTGCTGTGCCACCCTCACCTCCAAGGTGGCCACCATCCGTGATGGAGGAGTTGTGCCACACCAGCCTCACCTCCAAGATGGGACCATCCATGATGGAGGGGCTGTGACATTCCAGCCTCACCTCCAAGGTGGCCATCATCCCTGATGGAGGGGCTGTGCTGTGCCACCCTCACCTTCAAGGTGGCCACCATCCGTGATGGAGGGGTTGTGCTGTGCCACCCTCACCTCCAAGGTGGGACCATCCATGATGGAGGGGCTGTGCCGTGCCCAGCAAAACTGGGATGGAGTTTCTCTGTCTGGTCAAGAGACCAGCACTACACTGGCTGCTTCTTCCCTGCAAAGGAGATTTTCTTCTCTCCCCAGGCAGTGTCCAGCTGGACCCGCAGGCACCGTTGGGAAGGATCCCAGCAAGGAGAGTTTCCATGCAGCTGCACGTTCATTGGTTGGACTCGCTCATCCGCCCCATCCCACCCCGCATCTCCCTGAATCCTTCCCTGCTGGCTCCCTCCAAGGGCAGCTGGAGATGTGGGGTGGCTTCCCCCATCCCCTTGGAGCCCTTTCCCTCCTCTTCCTCACAGCCCCACAGGCTTTTCTCACCCACAAACCCATGTCATTCCCCATCTCCTCCAACATCCCCTTCCTTACACATGCCCTTCTTCTCTTCCTCCTCTTCCACAAGCACAGGTCCTCTCCCTCCCACCATAGGGATGCTCATCCCTCTCCAGCTCCCTTTCCCTCCCGCCCAATCCCATGGGAAGATCACACCCAGCATCTGTCCGTGCCGATTATCCATGATTTTACCTGTCGTACAGCTCTGTGCTGGAATGGGATCAGCAACAACCGAAGCCACGACGGTGCCGTCCAGCTGCTTGCTCCGCTTCGTGTCACCCCCCCGGGATCGTCTGCCGGCTCCCACCGCCCCCTCCTCATATTTTAATCTCCCCGAGTGAGTTGAGAATTAATTATTTAGCAGCTCGTGGAAGGCATCGGCGACGTCTAAAACACGCTGCACTGCGGCTTTAGCTCCTACCTGCCCTGGGCAGAGCACCGGCCGCATCCCCAGTGCGTGTTCACGCTTAATATTGGGTGTTGATTAATTGCTTCGTTTCCTCTCTCCCGAGGAGCCACGAGTTTTGGCTCGTGGGTGAATCCGTCTCCGGAAGAAACCAGCTCCTGCGGGAAGCAAGAGGGAGCCGCGGCCGGAGGGGAGGGCGAGTGGGAGCGTTGGGGTTCCCCAGGGAGAGACCCCCACACACCTTGGTACCAGGGCGATGGCAATCGGGGAGGGGGGGGCTGCTTCCAGCACCCCAGAAGCTGCCAGGGGTTTTGCCGGATGGAAAGGAGGAGCTGGGAGGTGACAACCCCGTGGCGTTTTGGCCCCAAATCCCCCTGAAAGGAGGCCTTTTGGGCAGGAGGTGGCTGGGAACACGCTGCTGGTGACAACTACATCCCCAAGGCGGGGTGACCTTGGTGGGGGGACAGGGACGGAGCCCAAGCACCTCCACCAAATATCCCGGGCTGTCCCATCTGCATCCGAGCATCCCTGGGATGGCAGAGTCCCCGCTCCGGTGGGACGCGTTGTACCCCTGACCCGGCAGAGACAAGGAGGGCAAGGGGGGGGACCAGGCAGCCACCACCCCCCCGGGGTGATGCTCAGATGGGACCCCGGGGCAGCAGTGACCAAGGAGCTGCTGTGTCTGTGGCGGGAGATCGCAGGCACTGGCAAGAGGCTTAACTTTTAAAAAAAAGGAAAAAAAAAAAAAAAAGTTTTATTTCAAGATCTTCCTTTTTTTTTTTTTTTTTGTTGTTGTTGTTTTCACTCGTATTTCAAAAAAAGTGGGGTAAAAGTACAAAAAAAGTCAGTTGCGGAACAGCAAAGGTTTAGAAATCACAGCGCTGAACTAACCCAAGCGATAGACACGGAGCACAAACCAAACACCCCCACGACACGACGCGGCCGAAGGCCATTTACGGCCTTTGGCTTTGTATTATTATTATTATTATTATTAATTATTATTAATTAATTGGTTTTTGTTTTTGTTTTTGTTTTTTTTTTTCCTCTGTACAAAACACACCAAAGCATGCCACGGAGCGGGGAAAAAAAAAATAAAAATAAAAATAAAGAGATACCGGGCACGGGGAAGGAGCCGGGAGATTTGTACAGCGGGGGGGGGGGACAGGAGGGCTGGCTCCCGCTCTCGCCTCCTCTTCTTCCTCCTCCTCTTCCTCCCCTTGCTCACGTCAGGTTGTTCTGCAGGCAGTTGAGGTCGCCCCCGTCCTGCTCCCCTTTGCCGCCGCCGTCGTGCTTGGGCGACGTGGAGTTGTGGATGTTAAAGGGCTCCTCGTCCTTCAGGCAGGATTTCAGGGAGTCCTGCAGCTTGTGGGGGGCGCTGGGGTCGTCCTGCCGGGAGAGATGATGATGGGGGTGGGGGGGTCAGGAGAGGACTGTGCCATGGAGGGAGGGGGGACACACACCTGCATTGGGGACCGGGTGAAGGCGTCAGTGTCCCCAGTGGCAACCCAACATCTCGACCTTGCAGGCAGGGATGCCCAAAGGTGAATGCAAATGCGCCCCCCCCCCCCCCAATTCAGCACATATTTTGGCACGGGGGGGGGGGGGGGTGTGTGACGACAGGGTCCGACCCGCCTGCGGTGACTCGTTGCCATTCCCTGCCACGGGTCCCCCACCTCGGGGGTGCCTCCGGCCACCCAAAGCCACTCGCCAGCAGCACCCAAGAGCCACGTTGGCCACGGGAGCCGTCCCACCCGCCCCCCCACTGTCCCCCTACCCCCCCATTTCTCGTCTCATCCTCCCCACGCCAATTAGCAACTCCCCGAGCGAGCGGCGCTTGGCAGGAGGCCCGAGGGGTTGGATTTATTGCGGTTTGGTAGCGTACAGCCGGCCCCCGCCGGTGGCAAAGCCGGGGATGCCTCTTCCCCGTGTCCCCCCACGGCTGCCGGGAGCATCTTCTGCCCCCCACCAGGGGCTGGGCTGCACCCCGAATTTGTCCCGCATCCATGGGGAGAGCGGCTCCGCCGGCACCGGGGCTGAGCTCCGGCTGCGTTGGGTAACGTCTGTGCCCGGACGGTCCCGGTGGCGCCGTTGGGGCAGGATGAGCCCTGGGTGGGCCGTGGCGACGAGGCACCCGCCGGCATCGTAGCGGCGGGTGGATGGGGACACCCGAGGACCAGCTCATACGGGGACGGGAAACCTCCATCTTCTGGGCAATGATCCCATGGGTGATCCCCAGCTGGTCCGGGGTGATGCTCCACGGCAAACCCCACGGGATGAGAACTGAGCTCCTCGCCCGGCGCAGGGGCTGCTCCACGTGTCCCCAAAAACCCCTTTCCCAGGAGTTTCACATCCTTGTTTCGCTGCGTCCCGGGCATCCAGGTCCAGGTCCCATCCCAGGACCGAGCCCTTCGCATCCCAAAGGGGATCCCAGCGAGACGCCAGGGAGCGGCACCCAATTCATCCCAAGGTTCATCCTCTCGGCAGCGGGGAGCGAGCCGGCTCCGGGAGCCTCCTGCCAGGGTGGCCGGGGCCGAGCGGCGGCGGCGGCGGACGCTACGGCTGCTAAAGGCGGTCGAAAGACGGGGAGGGGGGGGGAACCCGGCGGTGGGCTACGGCAAAGGCTAGAGGGACCTACGCTCCTCCTCCGGCTCGCGCTCGGCAAAGCCCTTCGCTTCTCTCTGTTCCGATTCGAAAGAGAGGAGGTTGGAAGGGCAGCCCTTGGACGGGGAGTGCTGGGGGGGGGACGGGACGCATCCCGGAGTGTTTCACCCTCCGGCATCACCCGCCGCAGCCGGAGAGCATCGTCTGCCGGAGCCACGCGGCGCCGGCTGTCCCCAACGCATCCCTGTCACCCGTGCACGGAGCCAAAGCCACCGGGCAACTCTGGATGGTGGCTCCCCGGGGTGCCACATGGGCAAGGAGGGGACGGGGCAGGGGGACAGCGGGGTGACACCGACCCCCCCCCTGCCTGGTCTGGGTCCAGTTTGGGTCACCGGGGCGGGTGCCGACAGCAAGGGGACGGTGGCCATGGTGGGATGGGGGGACAGGAACGGGTGGAGGGACTTGGTGGTGACACCGTCACCCAGGCAGGGATGGGATCGTCAGGGGGGATGGGCAGACAGAGGGACAAGGGTAGGATGGCAAGCTTGGGGTGGGGGGGACAGTGCCACGAAGCCTCCTTACGTTTGGGTGGGAGCCCTCGGCGATGGTGGAGAGGGAGAAGTTGTCGTTGTGCAGCTCGGATGGGGTGCGGTATCTGCCGGGGGGAGAGGAAAGCGCGGCGGTGAGACCGGGGACGCCACCGAGCACCCCCCCCGTGCCCCCGGCCACGTTTTGGGGTGAACCCGGTGTTGGGGGGGGGGGTAAACGTCCCCAGTGCTGGAGGTCTGGGGGCTAAATGCCCCCAGATCTGGGGGTTTGGGGGCTAAATACCCCCTGGTCTGAGGGTCTGGGGGCTAAATGCTCCCAGATATGGGAGGGGGGGGGGTACGGCTAAATGCCCCCAGCTATGGGGATTTGGGGACTAAATGTCCCCAGGGATGGAGATACGGGGACTAAATGTCCCCACACCTGGGGATTTAGGGGCTAAATACCCCCAGCTGTGGGGGTTTGGGGCTACGTACCCCAAGCTCTAAGGATTTGGGGGGGGCTAAATGTCTCCAGATCTGGAGTTTTGGGGGTAAATTCCTCCAGCTCTAGGGGTTTGGGAGCCAAATGCCACCAGCTCCCAGGTTTGGGAGCTAAATGTCACCAGGGATGGAGGTTTGGCCCTAAATTCCCCAGATTTGGGGACTTGGGGAGGGGCTAAATGCCCCCCAGATCAAGAGTTTGGGGGCTAAATGTCCCCAGTTCTGGGAATTTGGGACAAAATGCTCTGAGATCAGGGAGTTTGGAGGTAAATACCCCCAGCTGTGGGGGTTTGGGGCTAAATATCTCCAGCGATGGAGGTTTGGGGCTAAATGCCTCAGATCTGGGGGCTTGGAGGGGGCTAAATGCCCCCAGATCAGGGGGTTTGGGGTGGGCAGGGGAGCGGTGAGGGCAGCCCAGGGCAGGGCTGGAGAGGGAGACCCACGGGCTGGCACGGAGCTTCACTGCTAATTACACTTGGCATTTCCAAAAACTAATTAACAGCTCATTAGGGACCCTGGCCGGGAGGGCTCTCTCCTCCCCGGCTGCGGGGAGGTGGGCAGCAATCGCTGGGGTTGGGGGGGGACGAGCCCAACCTTCCCCTGCCCTCTCCCCGGGGACGGAGTGGGGACCATCTCCGGTGGCCCCTGGGCGGCTTGGTGAGCCCAGCTGGTGGCCCCCAGCTCCCAGTGCAGCAGATTAACTGGTGCCAGTCAGGAGCAGCTTTAAGGGATTAACGGTGGAGCAGGAACCACAAGCCACGTCCCCCCGCAGGGCACCCGCCTCCGGGAGCTTTCCCACCCACCGTCACCTTGTCCCCACGGGCGATGACACCACACGGGGACGGGGAACTGCATCCAGCCCCGGTGCCACCGCCGGGAGCTGAGACCACCCAAACCTCTGCGGCTACCGGGGTGCCACCCCGGAGGGGTTGGGGACAGTTTTAGGGGTGCCAGCCCTGTCGTGTGACCCCCGCCCCCACTCACTTGGTCTTGCGCAGTTTGCTGTTCTCCGTCTTGAGCAGGTAGAGCTTCTTGGCGAAGAAGACGGTGAGCATGAAGAGCAGCAGCACCACCAGGGCGGCCGAGCCCACGGCCACGCACATCACCTGGAAGTCGGTGACGATGGCCTCGCAGCGCGTGCCCTTGTGCCACGTGTAGTCCTGCGTGTTGCACCTGCGAGGGGACGCCGTTAGGGATCCCCCACCCCACAAACGTGTCCCGTCCCATCCCCCCCCACACACCCCACGAACGCGTCCCCCTCACCCTACAAACGCGTCCCCTCACCCCACAGAGCATCCTCAGGGGACACCGGCATCTGCGATCGGGGAGAGATCACGGGTGTCTGATGGGGGGGGGTGAGGTTAACGGGTCCCCAGGGGGCGTGACACCCCCCTCCCACCCCCCAACACTGGGGCCAGGTGAGATGGGTGACGGTGGGGGACACCGGGGTGATGCTTGTGTGTGTCCCCCCCCCTCCTGTGCAGCCGGGCTCAGTGCCAGCCCCACGGCGTGTGCCGAGCCGTACGGCACAGCCGGCATCGGCTCTCCCCGGGCGCAATCTGCCGGGGCCGATTAGCGCGGCGGCCCCGGAGCTCCGGCTGCGTGGCCCTGACCTAATTCCTTGGCCAGCCGCCGCTCGGGGGGCAGGGAAAGCCCCTACGTGTCCCGGTGGGAGGGGGCTGAGGGGGCAAAGAGACCCTGATGGGGTGCGGGGGGGTGGAGAGCCTGGGAATGGGGTGTGCGGGGGATGGAGTGACCGGGGATGGGGTGTACAGGGGATGGACAGACGAAGGATGGGATTGGAGAGCCTGGAGATGGGATGCATGGGGATGGAAAGCCCAGAAATAGGGTGCCCAGGGATGGAGAGACAAGGGATAGGGATGGAGAAACCAGGGATGGAGTGCAGGGAATGAAGAGCCTGGGAATGGGGTGCAGGTGGATGGAGAGCCCAGGGATAGGGTGCAGGTGATGGAGAACCTAGAGATGGGGATGGAGAGACCAGGCATGGGGTGCAGGGGGATGAAGAGCCTGGGGATGGGATGGATGGACGGAGAGCCCAGGAATGGGGTGCACACGGATGGAGAGCCCAGAGATGAGGATGGAGTGACCAGGGATGGGGCGCACAGGGGATGGAGAGCCTGGGAATGGGGTGCAGGGAGATGGACAGCCCGGAGATGGGGTGCTTGGAGATGGAGATCCCGGGAATGGAGTGCAGGGGGATGGAGAGCCCAGGGATGGGGTGCACAAGAATGGAGAGAGAGCACCCCACATGCACACCCCCCCCCCCATTCCCTTACCGGCAGAAGGCCCCGTGGCTCTCCACCAGGTAGCACTGGCCGCCGTTGTGGCAGTAGCTGGGGACGAGGTCGCAGACGGAGCGGCAGGAGCTGTTGTGCCGCACGTACCCGCTCCGGCACTCGGTGCCGTTCTCCGGCTGGCCCCGCTCCCCCGGCCGTGGCCGCGCCGTGGGGCTGCCCCCCGCCACGCCGGAGGGCTGCGGCGGGGCCACGTCACGGCGGCCGGTGGGTCGGGGGTCCCGCGGTGCCGGCTGGACACCGGGCACGGCCGAGGCGGGCGGCCGGTAGCCATTCTCGTCCTCCAGCCCCCCATTTTCCTCCTCCTCCTCTTCCTCCTCATCCTCCTCCAGCTCGTCCTCCTCGTCCCCGTCGGCATAGAAGGAGGTGGTGGGGTAGAAATCGGCGTCGTCGAAGGGCGTGAAGTCGTCGTAGAGCTCGTGGAGGGCCCACGGCGTGGCCGCCCCCTCTGGCTCCCGCTGCCGAGCCGAGCCGGCCGCCCCCCGGCTGCCCCCGGGGAAGCCCCCCATCCCCTCGCCCCCCTCAAACAGGTCGTAGTAGTCGACGTCGATGATCTCCGAGGCCGTCCGGTCGGCCGGCGGCTCGGCCGGGCCCGTGGCGGCGGTGATGGGCTCCTCCAGCCAGGTCAGATCCGTCCGGCCGCGAGCCCCCTGCGCCGGGGCCGGGCTGGATGTGGCCATCCAGAGCCCCGAGTCCTCCAAGGCCCCCGGCACAAGGCTGGGATCACCCGGCACGGGGGTCCGCGGCACGGCCGAGCCCCCGGCCACCAGCAGCAGGTCGGATTCGGCCGAGTCGGTGGCGAGCTGTGGGCCGGGGGGGCTCGGCGGGGCGGCTGTGAGCTCCCCAAAGCCCCCCGGGCCGGGCAAGGAGGCTCGCGTGGGCCGCTCGCCGCTCCCCGGCTCCTCGGGGCTGCCGAGGGCCACTGCCACCGTCCCCCCGTCACCGGGCCAGGTCACTGCCGCGTGGCCGTCGTCCGCCGAGCCGGCTTTGGGGGGCAGAGCGCTGGCGTCCCCCTCCCCGGCGCACCCCGCGCACCCCTCCAGCATCGCCGCCGGGTCCGTGGTGGCAGCTGTGTCCCCCCCAGGGGGCTCTAGCTGGGGTCCCGCCAGGGGCTCGCCACCTGCTGTGGCCCCCCCAGGGCCGGTGCCATTGCTGGGCCCCCCCGGGGGGTCTCTGCTCGCCGGGTCCCACCGCAGGGAGCTGCTCTCCAGAGAGCCCTCCCAGTCTCTCCCCTCGGCCTCGCTGGCGTTTTGGGGGGGCCACTCGGATGCTGGAGGGGGGAGAAGGAGAGAAAAGACGTGTCAGAGGTGCCCCTCGCACCCTGGGGAGGCCACAGCGGCCGGGGGGGGTGTCCTGGTGGGTCCCCCTCCTGGTGGGTCCCCACCAGCTCAACCTCACACCCACCAGCATCACGACAAGCCATTTTGGGGGTGGCGGTGGGGGGGCTGCACCGCAAGTCTTTTACAGCCTCTCATAGGGACTGAAGGGGGGAACACCCCTCTGTGGGTCCCCCCCACACCCGCCACAGCTCCAGTCATCACCCCCCAACTCTGTCACCCCCCCCAGCAAGACACAGCACCCCCCCCCTCAAGCTAAGCTACCTCTGGCCCAGCCCCCCCAGTGAGGGGAACCGGCTTCTCCCAACCCTGCAAGGGGATCCAGCCCCCCACCGGGGGGAATCCATATAACAGGATCCAGCCCCCCCCCCAAAATGAGACCCAGCCCCATGTAACAGAATCCTGCCCCCCCAATGACGGGATCCAGCCCTCCTCTGGATCCCATAAGTGCACCCCCACACACACACAAGGGGATCCAGCTCCCTGCAAGGGGACACCCCCCCCCAAATAGATCCGGCCCCCTCTGCGAGGGGATCCAGCCCTTCCTCTGGTTCCTGCATGTGCACCCACTACACACAATGGGATCCAGCCCCCCCCCGCCAACCGGATCCAGCCCCTCCGAGGGGATCCAGCTCCGTGCAACAGGATCCAGCGCCCTCTGCAATGGAATCCAGCCCCCCCTGCGAGGGGATCCAGCCCCCTTTCCCCCCCCACCCCCCGGCAATGGATTCCAACCCCCTTACGAGGGGATCCAGCCCTCCCGGGTTCCTGCAAGTGCACCCCGTAATCACAAGAGGATCCAGCCCCCTGCAACGGGATCCAGTCCCTCCTCCAAGGGGATCCAGCCCTCCTCTGGCTCCTGCAAATGCACCCCGTCCATAAGGGGGATCCAGCCCACTGCAACAGGATCAAGCTTCCCCCGGCAAAGGGATCCAGCCCCCCCAAAGGGGATCCAGCCCCCCCGGAAAGGATCCAGCCCCCGGCGAGGGGACACAGCCCACCCTGCAAGAGGATGCAGCTCCCTGCGACGGGATCCAGCCCCTTAAAAGGGGGTTCAGCACCCCCCCCCCCCCAAAAAGGGATCCAGCCCCCGGGAAGGGGATCCAGCCCCCCCGGAAAGGATCCAGCCCCCGGCGAGGGGACCCAGCCCGCCCTGCAAGAGGATGCAGCTCCCTGCAATGGGATCCAGCCCCTGGGAAGGGGATCCAGCCCCATCAAAAGCGGATCCAGCCCCTGGCAAAGGGATCCAGCCCCCCCCCCCCAAAGGGAACCAGCCCCCCGCCCCAAAGGGATCCACTCCCCTCCCAAGCGGATCCAGCCCCGGCAAGGGGATCCCCCCCCGGGGTGCCTGCAGAGGAATGCAGCCCCTGCCCCCCCATCTCCGCTGCCCACCCGGGGACCCGCCCCCCCCCCCGGTGCAGGATCCGTGTCGTCCGTCCCCCCCCCCCCCATCCCCGGTACGTACCGAGGGCACCGAGCAGCAGGGCCAGGGCGAGTGCGGCGCGGGGCCGGGCAGCCGCGGGGGCCATGGCGGCATGGAGGGACCCGGGGCTCCGCCAGCGGGGCCGGCACCGGCAGCGGCTCCGCCCGCGCCCCCCGCGCCTCCCGCCGCCGCCGCCGCTCCGCTCCGGGGATGGGGGGGGGAGTTGGGGGGGGGAGTTGGTGGGGGGGGGGGGGCCGGGCCGGGCGGGGGGCGGGCGGCGGACACCGGCTCCGCCCGCGGGACTGGGGAGGCCGCCGGGAGCCGCGGTCGGGGCTCCGGGAGACGGGAATGGGACCTCCCCCCCCCCCCCCTCCCCGGCTGGGCATCCCCCGGGGACCCCCCCCCAACAGATAGCACCGGGGGACACCCTCCCGAGATAGAACCGGGGGGCACAGCCTGGCACCGCCCCCCCGCAAATCTTCCCCTGCATCGGAGGGAGCATCCCTGCACCGGGACCCCCCCCCCCTGCATCCCCACAGCACCGGCATCCCCCCCCCCCCCCAAACCTGCTGCTGCATGGGGGGGAGCATCCATCCCTGCACCGGGACCCCCCCCCCATCCCACCAACACCGGTATCCCCCCCCCCCCAGACCTGCTGCTGCATGGGGGGGGAGCATCCCTGCACCGGGACCCCCAAGCAACCCCCCAGCACTAGGATTCTGCCCCCTCAACCCGCTCCTGCATGGAGGGGGGGGGGAGGGGGGGGGGGAGTCATTCCTGCACCGGAACAACCCTGCATCTCCCCAGCACTGGAATTCTCCCCCCCAAACCTGCTCCTGCATGGGGGGGGGAAATTCCTGCCCAGCAGGGACCCCCACCCCACCCCAGTTTCCCTCCCAAGCACTAGGATTCCTCATTGCCTCCCCCCCCCCCCCCCCCAAAAAAAACCTGCTCACCCCCGAGCACCAGGGTCCCTCGCTGACACACACCCCCCCCCCCCAAACTGCTCCTGCATGGGGGGGGACATCCTTGCACCGGGATCCCCCCCACCAGCATCCCCCCCAGCACTGGGATTCCTCAAAGACCCCCCCCCCAAAAAAACTGCTCCTCCTCCAGCACCGGGATCCCTCGCTGACATCAACCCCCCCCAACTGCTCCTGTACGGGAGGGGTATCCCTGCACCAGCACCAGGAGGCCCCCCCAGCATCCTCAACGGGTGTGGGGGTACCCCCCCCCTGCACCCCTGGGCCCCCCCCTCATGCCCAGCTGGGGAGGGGGGGGGGGGGGCTGGGAGCTCCCCCGGCAGCAGCGAGGTGAGGGCAGAGCCCCCAAAACCTCACCCTGGGGTCCCCGTGGGCACGAGGGGCTGCAGCCACTTCGACACCCCCCCCCTCCCCAGGGAAAGGCCCCCCCTGTCGGGTCACACCCTCCTCGTCCCCCGAGTGGGGACCCCACGGCCGCAGCGCCGCTTCCAGTGCCAAACTGGTCCAGATGCCACCGGGTGCCACCACGGCCTCCATCACCCATGGCCCATCCTCACGGGTGCCACCAACCGGGCTCCCTCCGACGTCTGGGGGTGCGCACAGGCACGGAGGGACCCCCGAGACCCCCAGGGACCCCCCCCCAGGCTGCCTGAAGCCACACAGGGAGGGGGGGGACACAGAGTTGGGGCAGCGCCTAAACCCTACGGGTGCCACCAGCCCATGGCCACCCTGAACCCCACCTCTGCAGGGGGACACGTGGCTGCGTTGGGGACAACCACGTATGTGGGGACACCCCGAGCTGCACCCGGGGGGGGCTCAGCCTGCTGTCACCGCTTGCCCCGTGGCCACCTCGTCCTCCCGGGGCCGGCGTGAGTCCCCAGCTGGCTGAGCCTTTCCAAGGTCATTGCCACGGGACGCGCCGGCCATGGCTGCTCCCGCATCCCGCGCCGGGGGAGGATGCTCGGGACAGGGCCGGGGGTCCCGGGGAGCAGCGGGAGCTCCCGGGGCCCCCCCACATCAGCTCAGCCACGAACCCCCCCGGATACACCGTGCGCCCCACACTGCCCCATCCCATGCAGAGAGGGGGGCGTGTGGGGGGGGGCTGCAGGACGGGGGGGGGGCTGCAGGACGGGGGGGGGGCTGCAGGACGGTGGGGGGGCCAGGGGTCCCCTCTCCCCACCCCCCCAGCAGCCCCCACGCCTGGCCGGGCTCCCCGCGCCGGGAACAAGCCCCACTCTGTCCCCGCTCAAAGGGGGATTGAAGGGGCTGCAGCTGCTTAATATTCCCCACGCTTCCGCCCCTGGATGCGTTTCCAAGGGGACCGGCCGAGGGGCCGCCGGGATGGACGGGGAGGGGGGGACACGGCTGTGACAGATGGGGAAAAGGGTCGGGAAGAGGCATCGGGGTCCCACGTGCTGCCTGGGGGGTGGGGGTCCCTCCGCTGGGGTCACAGCAAGAGGCTCGGGTGGGATCCAGGGGACGGGGACGGTGCTGGGGATGCCACGGGGGGGTGGGCGATGGAGCCCGGGGGGGGTCACGGCACCCATCCTGCACGCTCAGCCCTTCCCCAGCTCCGGGCAGGGGGGTGGTACGTACCAGCCATGGCTCAAGGTGCTCCTGCTCAAGAGGTTGGCGCTGGTTAAGCCCACGCAGTAAATCCTGGGTGCAGGAAGCTCCTGGGACCGGCAGGGACCCCTGGAGACCCCTTAGAGACCACCTGGGCCAAGCCCTGGGTCTCCTGGAGCAGGTTGCCCAAGTCCGCATCTGGTTGGGTCTTGGAGATCTTCATGGATGGAGATTCCGCCAGCCCTTGGGACAGCTCACGCTGGTGTCCTGGAGCACCAGCTCCTCCTCTCTGGTGGGGTTGGGTGGCTCTGGCCTGTGTCACCTCGCCCAGGAGCATCCCCCCCCCCTCTCCTGGCCCTGCCACCAAGGGGACACCCTCCTCCCACGCCTGGGCCACTGGCCACGGCCAACCAGCCACTTCCCGGCTCCCGACCCTCACGTCCATGGGATCCTCCCCATTATCTGATCTGGGGGGACCCATGTCCTCCCTGTGCTCCTGTGATGATGTCCCCAGGGACCAGGACCCACCCCAGGTTGCATCCAGACCCTCGGGATAACCGTGGGGGGCAGGAGGGGCTGGGGCCAGCACTTCTCCACCAGCTTTTCTCTCTCTCGTTTGGCTCCAGGATTCGGGGTGGCAGAGGCAGAGCCGGGCTCAGGGAGGAGGCAGAGCCCGTTGTCCCCCGGCTCTGCTGGAGGGGAGAGCCCCCGGGTCCGGCTCGCCCTAAAGTGGCCATTCTTGGGCCACGCTCCTCTGCAGCTGCAGAGGGAAAAGGTGGGAGAGGTTTAACCCTCACACGCTGCAGGTCAGAGCTGCAAAGACCAGGAAAAAGCCTGAGTAAAACAGGAGGAGCTTTGGGGAGAAGAACCGGTGGAGAGATGTGTCCTGAGGACCGAGCATCGCATCCTGATGACCGAGCATCCAGGATTGAGGACAAAGCATCACGTCCCAAAGACCGAACATTGCATCCCAAAGACTGAGCATCCAGGATTGAGCATCACGTCCCGAGCACCAAGCATCGCATCCCAAAGACTGAACGTCGCATCCCAAGGATCGAGCATCCAGGATTGAGGACCGAGCATCCAGGATTGAGGACCGAGCATCGCGTCCCGAGCACCGAGCATCGTGTCCCAAAGACTGAACGTCGCATCCCAAGGATCAAGCATCCAGGATTGAGGACCGAGCATCCAGGATTGAGGACCAAACATCGCGTCTCAAAGACCAAGCATCATGTCCCAAAGACTGAACGTCGCATCCCGAGGACCAAGCATCCAGGATTGAGGACCAAGCATCGCGTGCCAAAGACTGAACATCCCATCCCAAGGACCGAGCATCCAGAACCGAGCATCCAGCACCCACCAGTTGTGTTCAGACACCTTCAGTGTTGGCCAACGTTCACAGAACCCGCAAAGAGAGACAAATAAAACCGTCAGGGCCTGGGGTGGCAACAGCACCTCCTTCCCCACCTCCCCTTCCCAGCTTAACCCCGTTTAATACTCGGGATTTCGCAAAGAGGGCAGTAAAGGCGCTTCAGAAACGCTTTTGATCTTCAAAGGTTTTGCTTTTCGTTACTGCTGGAAACCAGGAGGAATCAAAGCAGCTGTTTCACAGTTAAGGACGAGGAGCGAAGACACCACTTCACCCACCGGAAAGTGAAGAACAAAACGCTGGGGAGGGCAGAAGAGCTGAGCCGCGGCGGTGCACGGGGTGGTGAACACACACCTTACCCCTCTCACCACGGGTCACGGGTGTTTAGTGACCTCCAGGACTTGGTTTCATCTGGAAGAGGGAAGCCAAAAATTATAGCTGAGAGAACTCTGTACCGAGGGCAGAGCCTGTCTCTGTCTCAATGGGTCTTCTACAGCGTCCCGGTCCCCAGCACTGGGAGAGGACGAAGGGTTTCCATGGAATGGATCCTGCAGGGAGCTGGTGGCTCTTCCAACAGCACATTGACAAGAGCTTGGCGAGATGTCCCTCAAGGTCCTCAGCCAGGAATGGCCTGAACCTGCGTTGTGGAAGGGGCTGGTCCATGCCACAGAATGGTTTGGGTTGGGAGGGACGTTAAAGACCATCCAGTGCCACCCCCTGCCCTGGGCAGGGACACCTCCCACCAGACCAGGTTGCTCCAAGCCCCCTCCAACCTGGCCTTGAACCCCTCCAGGGATGGGGCAGCCACAGCTTCTCTGGGCAGAGAGAGGTCCTTGTCCCCCAGGTCACCACGGGGTGGCTGGGTGTTGGAGCACCCACGGTTCCGCAACACGGACCCAGGTGGACGATCTCCATGGGCGCTGACCCATGGTGACCACCAGCATCACCAAACATTCCAGCGCTAAAACCCTGCTGGTTTTGCCGGACACCAGGTAGTTTTCATCACACGTCAACTTGGGAAAGAAAATGAGGGGTTTTGGGGAAAAAACCCCAAAACCTTCTCAATCATCACCTCCAGGTTTCCCGTTGCAGTTTCCAGGGCTGCTGAAAAGGGTCCCTGCACGGTGACCCCCGGCAGCGGCAGGAGGTGACAGTGAAAGGGGACATTCCCATGCCGGTGGCCGGCGCAGACAAAGAGGGACACTGTTCCTCGAGAGCTGGGCAAGGGACCGGGCTCCGGTGCAGCCCAGGGCTCCTCCTTGGCAGGTCACCCAGATCCACCCCTTCTCTGGGACACAGCCTTTCCCACCGGGATTTGGTGGCGGGGGGGGGGGGATTATTCCCAGGAATGGGTGCTGGGCTCTGGGGTTATTCCCAGCTGCATTGAATCCGGGTGCAGAGCCTGAAAAGGAGCTCCCAGGATCCTGCCAGACCCTTCCTCGTACAGTTTCTCGTGAGAAAAAGCACAAGAATTGATGGAACTTTGTCAGAGGACGAGGCGCTCTCGCACATTTAGGGCCCCCCCCTCGCCCCCCCCCCCCCCCAAAAACCTCTTGAGGTGTCCCGATGTGTGTATTTTTGGCGTGAAGTCAGCCAGAAAACCCACAACAACAACAACAACAACAACAGAACTAAAGCAGCAGCAGCTTTTCAGGAACCACACGGTGGAGCTGGTATCGCCAGACAGGACGCAGCCGCCACCGGGAGTTTTGGGATATTATTAGGAAAACCCAGACAGAGCGCAGGCTGGGGGGGGGGACGACAGGGACGGGGAAGGGGGTGCGTGTGTGTGTGAACATCGGCTCCTGCCCCAACACCTCCTCCTGCCAAGGAGGAACCTGCACAGCCCAACTCCCACCTCTGGCAGCCCAAAATTCTTCAGATAAAGCTGAAACTCCCCCAGCAGCGGGCATTAGCAGGAGGGGCAGCAAATTTTTCGGGTGAGGAAGAAGAGTCCAGCACCGAGCGGGTAAAGTTCTGCTTCCCCTAATAGGGGCTGGGTGGAGAACGGATGGAGAGCAGCCCTGAGGAGTAGGACTTGGGGGTGCTGGGGGGGAGGAAAAAGCTGGCCATGAGCCGGCAACGTGCGCTGGCAGCAAAGAAAGCCCCCCCGCACCCCGGGCTGCATCCCCAGCAGAGCGAGGTGGGGGGGATTCTGCCCCTCTGCTCTGGGGAGACACCCCCCCCCAGTGCTGCCTCCAGCTCCGGGGCCACCAACAGCAGAAGGACATGGACCTGTTGGAGCAGGGCCAGAGGAGGCCACGGAGATGCTGGGAGGGCTGGAGCCCCTCTGCTGGGAGGACAGGCTGAGAGAGTTGGGGGGGTTCAGCCTGGAGAAGAGAAGGCTCCGGGGAGAGCTTGGAGCCCCTTCCAGTCCCTCAAGGGGCTCCAGGAAAGCTGGGGAGGGACTCTGGATCAGGGAGGGGAGCCAGAGGAGGAGGGGGAAGGGTTTGACACTGAAAGAGGGGAGATGGAGATGAGATGTGGGGAAGAACTTCTTTGCTGTGAGGGTGGTGAGAGCCTGGCCCAGGTTGCCCAGAGAATCCAACTACATCAGGTCAATCCAGATCATCTTCTGTGACTGCAAAGGCTTAAAGCCCCATAAATAAAATAAAATAAAATAAAATAAACCTGTTCAAGAATTGACACTATGATCTACCCCTTTCTTTGCCTTCCTTGGGCAAAGGGTCTTCAAGATGAGAGGAGGAAAAGTGACCATCGCTGATCGTGCCACAGGATGAGAAGGGCACAATCACACGGGACAAGCCTCGCTGAAGACATCTGGAGGGCAAAGGCACAAAGAGCTCCTCACCCTTCCCTCCTGGCCCTAAGCAGTAGGAACATTATGGAGCCCACCAAGGGAGCATCCACCAGAAGACCCCAGCCCGAGGGACCTCCCACCGCAGCGAAGGAGGAATCCCCAACTGGGAATGGGGCTTCAGTGGGGTGTCCTGGACCTGGGAGGCACATCTCCACTCCTGTGCTTCTCCACCTTCAGGGAACAAGGCTCTTACTTGGTGAAGTATCAGGAGTGTTTAGAATACAATCATAGAATCATCCAGGTTGGAAGAGACCCTTGGGATCATCGAGTCCAACCATCTACCCTACACTACAAAGTTCTCCCCTATACCATAACCCCCAACACCACATCTAAACGGCTCTTAAACACATCCAGGGATGGTGACTCAACCCCCTCCCTGGGCAGCCTGTTCCAATGCCCGACCACTCCTTCTGGGAAAAATTCTTTCCTAATGTTCAGTCTAAACCTACCCTGTTGGAGCTTGAAGCCGTTCCCTCTCGTTCTGTCATTAGTTACCTGTGCGAAGAGACCAGCACCAGCCTCTCTACAGTGTCCTTTCAAGTAGCTGTAGAGAGTGATGAGGTCTCCCCTCAGCCTCCTCTTCCTCATACTAAACAGTCCCAGCTCCTTCAACCGCTCTTCATCGGATTTGTTTTCCAGGCCCTTCACCAGCTTCGTTGCCCCCCTCCGCACTCGCTCCAGCACCTCGACATCTCTCTTGGATTGAGGTGCCAAAAACTGGACACCTAGAATCCAGATTGGATTCCCAGGTTCAGTTTAATCAAAAAGGCCAACTATCCCGGCAGCCTCTGGAGCCCCGCAGGAGAGGACAAAAGATGTGAAGAGTCATCTGCATGAAACAATTAACGGCGAAGCCGGTGCGGGGGTAAAGAGAGGAACGGTGGGACCCTGCCAGGTCAGCGCACCCTCAGTCCTCCTCCCTTCAAATCTGCCACTCCAGAGCACTTCTTTCAAGCGTGTGATCCACGGGGGAACACGAGCCCGAGCCAGGGGGGAAGCAGGAATCAAACAGAAATAATCCTATCAGGCCTCAAATGCTCCTTTTTTTTTTTTTTTACTTTGTTCACGTTCATTAAGCTTTTAAAAATCTGAAATAACCATTTTCCAAAGCGCTTACCTGCGTGGCTTCGGTGTCTCCCCCTTCGCCGGGCAACGAGGCTTTGGATTAACTCCGTTGTGGTTAAAGAGGCAGCCCCCAAAACCAGCCAATATGAACAGTTCTCAGCTCATCCACGACGCGCAGGGAGGGAAAAGGAGACTCCAGACAAAGCGGCACAAAGCTTTGTACAAAAAAACCCACTTTTTTGTTGTTTTATTTCACAAAATCGGGTGGCTGCGTCGCAGGAATAAAACCGGCCCTATACATAGGATCAGATGAAAAAGTCAGCACGTGGATTATTTTTATACAGAAACACAACAGTGTCAAGAATTCAGGTACTCCGTAGGATCGTCACTAAGTACAGTAAAAAATAGTCTCCATCTGGATCCTTTAATATTTGAAGTTGGATCCCGCTAAAAACAACCTGAGGTTATTATTCTAAACTGGACTACGGTCTGAACCAGAAAAATCCCACGCTCGCCCCAAAAAGACCCCGGAGGAGGGAAACAGGGAGCAGCGGGGGGATGAATTTCCTTTGTGGGAGGCGGAAGGCAGGCAGGCCCTGACCCTTCTCTGCGAGGCACCGTGGGGGTCTCGGGGCCGGGCGGTGGGAAAAGCATCGCTCCTACGCGCGGGGGGCGAGGAGGCTGCCGAGGCCGGGCAGCCCAGGAACGGTCACTCCTCGCGCGCTTCTCAGGAGCTGGGAAGTTCAACCGTTAACGTCGCTGAGTCAATCCCCTGAGTGCTCTTCAAAGCAAATCCTGGGGTATTTTTTTTTTTTTTTTTTTTTTTTTTATGATTCTGCGGGTTTTCAGAGTGTTTGGGAGATCTCTCTCCGGCCAAGCCTTAGGCCACCACCTTGCACTCGGTCACCGAAAGCCACCCTTTAGAAAGGGTGAACCGAGCAGTTTTCAGGCCTTTGGCAAGGAATCCTGCAAATCCCTCTTAGGCCTGGGAGAAGGCAGAGAACCCCAACCCCAACCAGCAAAGGTTTTGTTTTTTTTTTTTTTTACAGTCACTAACAACAAGCAAACCAGCAGTTTTGGAGGTCTGGAGGTCTCAACTCAAGGAGATTTGCCGGCTGAAGCCGTTTCCCTTCCCTGCCACCCCGCAAAGACCACAGAAGGTGACATGCGTGTTGTCCCCGAGAGGTGTCCCGCGGTCGCCGGCTCTGCCCACCTCGGCTCTCCGCAGGAGGTAGTTCTGGCATTCGCCCCCCCAGCCATCCCAACCCCATCCCGAACGCTAGCACTTCTTCCCTATCTACTCTTTTTTTTTGTTTTGTTTTGTTTTTTTGTTTTGTTCATTTTAAAAAGTAAAAAGTATAATGCTCCAAAAAGAGGGACTAAAAATCATGGTTTTATTCCTCAGTTGGCTACTGCACCAAACTACTCAGAGGGGAAGGTCCAACTACCACCTTCAAAGGCAAAAGAAAGGTAAAAAAACTGGAGCAAGAAAACTCCTACCATTGAGTGGTTTTATTCCAATTGATTCACTCCTGGCTTCGTTTGCACTGGATCAATATTTTCTTTAATAAGTTAGCGAGGCAGCCCCAGGACTCAGCTACTGTCCTTAACCATCAGCTACGGGTTGGCATCCCTGCACCTTCTGGGGTACAGCACGCCCTCAATTTTTCCGTCTCTGCTCAAAACACTGGTCTGACATCCCATCTTGCTGCTTCGATCTACCCGGGAGAACCCGAAACATTAAATCACAGGTGGAGAGGGCATGTGCTACATCCTAAAACCTCACTTAATGCCTCCACATTAAAAACTTGATTTTTTTTTTTTTTTTTTTTTTTTTTTTTTTTACCTTCCCCAGGAGAACCCAAAGCTCAAAACACCAAGATGAAAGAAACCAGAGCGGAGCACACTCCGAAAGGCAAGCAGACCAAAGAGCAAAGGACTTCCCAGCAGCAACACGGAGGCACTACCGGCATCTTTGATTTAAAGCTTTCCCAAAGGAATGCCGAGTACTGCCAGGTTCCGAGCGGTGAGGAGAGGGGGGGTGTGTGTGTGTAAAAAAGACGCTGTGTGTATGTGCTTGACCAGGGCAGGCCAAGGGGAGGTGAAAACCTCCCAAGGGAAGAGAAAAGTAACTGAGGAATTCGGGTTTTTTTTTGGTCACCACTACGTTGCTGTAGAAGTTCCTTCTTCCTTGGCTGCTTAAGGAGCGGCTGAGGCCGGGGGGGCTCCTGCCGGAGGTGGGGTCACCCCTTCTGCTGGCGGAGGCGGCTGCGCAGGAGGAGGATCTGCAAAAAAAAAAAAAAACCAGTAGAGAAATGGTGAGGAAGACACCAGGAGAGGCTGAAGGTGGAAAAGGAACCCAAGGCAAACGCCCAGATGTCTATATGCTACAGGAGACGGGGTTGTCCGAGGGAAAAGGACCGAGGACTGGCCCCAGGAACGGCCACGGCTGCGGCTTCTCCATCCCTGAAGCTTCACGTGAAGCTCCGCCGCACGTTTTATCGTGCTTTTCAACCACTAAGCACCGCGTGGACTCTGTGAAAGAGGGAAAAAAAAAAAAAAATCCCCTGTTTTTACAGCAAAGATGCCAGACGTGCAGCTCGGGAGCTGGCAAAGTTCAGGTGGAGCAACTTCCAGAGCCGGAATTAGCATTTCTCATCTCCCAGCTCTGCGCTCCAGCCTTTCGATGACGGCTCTTTTCTATTTAAAATAGATGGAACAATACACTTCTATATAAACAGAGCCTGCACTTAAGCTCGGAAGAGCATATGTAGGTTAAAGTAGAGGAATCCACAGATGCAGCAAGTAGGAGGGAAGAAAGGGAGGATACAAAAGGCCAGCTTTCGTGCACCGGGATGAGACATTAATGGAACATGACTGACTTGTTTAGTAGGGGAGAGAAAAAAAAGAAAAAAAGAAATGAAGATAAGGCAAGAGAGCAAGAAGGAATCCAACCTGACATAAGATATTCCCAGTGGCAGAGGCTCAGAAAAAAAGGGGAGGAAAATGAAGGAAAGCTGGAACACGAGAAGAATAAGGAGCGAGTGTCTGAGCAGAAATAGCATCAGAAGGGAGTATTTCACGCTCGTGACACCGATGAGTCAGGGCTCCTCAGCAACCCCCTCCAGCTCCAGCCAAAACGGGATGGCTTTTCCCAGTTATTTCCTGGGAGAGGTACTACAAGGGATGGGGATTCGCGCCCGTGTGAGGACAGTTACGCTGAATAACCTTTATGGGGATTAATATCTTTGGGCTGCGCCGAAGCAGACCAGCAGCTTGTCCCAGGCTGAACTAATATAGATAAATTCCAAATTTATTGAGGAATTCGTGACGGAGCACCCTGCACCAGCCACCCCAGCTTCTCTTTTTGCTTTCTGGGTTTGGCCACGTTCTCACTCTCATTCAAATAACACCCACTTGGTGGCTACTGACTTCAGCTGCTTTTTTGGGGGAGGCTGGCATAAATCAGCTCCATTTTCAGAGGTGTATTTATATCACGCAAGGAACATTCCCAATATACCTTTTGCTTCTTCCTAATTAGGACTTCCTCTTTTTAATTTCACGCCGCTAAATTTCCAGTAACGTTATTGTTGAGCTGAATTATACTCCGAGCTCCACCATTTAAAGATTTAGCTGTAAGGTGAATTCCTGAACCTCTGCTGTGCATTCTTCCAGACTGAAACCGAGAGAGGTTTTTGATGATGCCCACAGAGCCTTAGCGTCATTATAAATAAAATAAGGGAGGTTATAAATAAAATAAAGGACAATGGAGTATGCTTGGATGCCCGGAGGGGAGACAAGCACTTAAAGCTTCAAGCACACCTCTGGCACCAGTCTTTGGTGGTCACCGAGCACAGATCCTATTATTCCCACAGCAGATAAAGGGGTTTCGACTACAATGACTCTTCCAGCGACAGAAAAGCCACACGAGGTGTATTCAGAACCGTTTTCTGCTGGAGATGCACTTACACATGCCGTTTGGAGCTGCCAGAGGAACACGAGGTCCCATGAGGTTTCCTGACATGGGTGACATGCCAGGCGGAGGGGGACCGGCACCGGCTGGATGGATGTTGGCCGACACGCTTGGCATCATCCGGCCTGGCATAGGCTGTCCAGGTATCATGGATCCGGGTCCCGGCATCTGACCTGCAAGAACAGCGAAGGGACACCACGGTCAGACTCATGTGGAATACAAAAGCCATCAAAAGAGGCAAAAATAAGAGTTTAGCTGTTCTCCAAGCAATGAGAAAGGACTTGTGGATGAGATCCAGCTCCGTACACGCTCCAAAAACCAAAGGAAACCCTTTTCATCCCTCCCACATCAACATGCTCCCTCCAGGAGGGAGGGACACTTGTCATCCCTCAAAAACACCGGGAAGCAGAAGGCAACACTCGCAGTCAAACCCCAACGTTTTAAGTGAACCCGTAATAAAAAAGGCACTTGACAGCAATCTCAAGGAAGGCGCAGGAAACAACTTGCACTGGAATAACAAGGCATCAAAGGAAGAGCACCTGGTGGAACAGAGCAGCCACAAAGCTGCCTAATGGATTAATTTAATGGAAGAACTGAAATCCTACAGCTAAAAATTTGGACTGTAGAGAAATTTCCACTATAAACCCCCCCTGTTCTGGTGTGAGGGAGGGTTCCAATAAATCTTCCTCACGTGAGAACTTCAGGTTTCAGCCGCAGAAAGGAACCATTAGAATCGCCCAGCTTCAGACACCTACAGCTTGCTGACTGATGCTTTAAAACCTCATTCGAGGAGATTATTTTGCATAATCCACTTACATTTCCTTTAACACACTTACCTAAAGGTACAGTATTTCAGTTAGAAAAGCAGCTATTAGGCAGGGATTGTAAAGGCTTCCTTCAGAATAGCTCATTCCACCACAAAACCCAGGTAATTATATGAAATAAAGTGTGATGACAGAACCCTCCAACACCAAAAAAGGCTCTGAACGTACATTGGTTAAAGCCAAGCAAGTGGGAGCTCTGGATTTGGGACCAAGTCAATACTTCAGCACCAACACTATTAAACTCTTACTTAAGCTCAGCTTCGGAACAAGAGCTTTGTGTAATATTTTCTTGATATTTGTTGTTACTTCCATTTTCCAGGATGTCAGGAAATCGCACCGGCTCCCATGGGGGACCACTGAAGAGAGCTCCAAGCGTGAAGGAATAACTACTGAATAATAGTTAAAGAAAAAACACAACACAAATAGATGAACTCGCTCCACTTCCCTGATGTTTGGTGCCTTCACTTCAGCCACGTCCCCCCAGAAGATGCTCGTCTTCAGTATCTAAAGCACTTGGTGGCTTCTCCAGCCCTTGGTTGAGGGTCTCTGCCTGTAGTTCCATGATACTTTAAACCAATAATCTGCTTTCTGAGAAAAAGAGGCTATTCTCGCAAAAAGGCAAGGTGGGATGATGGTATAAGGGAGGATTTGCTTCTGAAACCAGAGCCATCACCAGTCCCAGTGCAAAGTCCTACACACCACAACCCACTGGCTTCATCCAGCCCTGGAGATCTGTGGGAAAGGTGCGGAACCACCTTAGATCCACAGGGATCTGAAGCATCAAACCATGAAAACAGAATATCGGAGCCAAGAGGTCGACGTCCCAACCTGACGCTGCTCAATGACGGGAGCAAGACCATCAAACCTGCAAGCGGCAGATAGGAAGCTCTACAGAAACCATCAGATTTCTCAAATATTTACAAAGGGAAAGACCTCTGAAAACACGTGCCTGGACACGCTCCATCGCCGATCTGGGGCCTGCAGCGCACATCATGGCAGTTCTGTCACTATATATTAAAGAACAGCAGCAGCAGCCAACCAGAAAAGCCGTGTACATTGAGCCTTTAATCCCCTCTTTCGGCCCCAGCATTAACAAACATTTTCTGCTTTGGCTGATGGGGTTTTGAAGAAGCCCTTTGGAATCCTCCACAGCCTAAAGGAGGGAGGAAACATAGGACATTTTCCTAAAGTTACGTGACATTCTTTTGTGGGTAACTCAAGGTGACCAAGTCCCATAAACAACAAGATCTCCAGTGCCTGGTTGCCCTTTTGAAGGCAAGTTGAGCTGGACGTTCCTCAGTGTGGTCCATTTGCCCTCCCCTCCTCGGGCTGCAAGAGGACTGAAGCGTTCCCTCCATCACAGAGTAACTCGGGTTGGAAGGGAACTCAGGAGGTCTCTGGTCCAAGCTCCTCTCAAAGCAGGGTCAGCTCTGGGGTCAGACCAGGTTGCTCAGGGCTTTGTCAAGACCTGACCAGTCTCTGAAATCAACAGAAATGGAGAGAGCATCACCTCTCCATACAACCTGCTTGACCTCCTTATACCCAGTCGAAACCTCTCCTGTTCCAGCTTGTGTCTCTCTTAATCCCATTGTGCATCACTGAAGAGCCTGGCTCTGTCTTCTTGATGACCTCATAGATGTCACAGGATCATGGAATGGTTTGGGTTGAGAGGGACCTTAAAGATCATCCATGGGCAGGGACACCTCCCACCAGAACAGGTTGCTCCAAGCCCCCTCCAACCTGGCCTTGAACCCCCTCCAGGGATGGGGCAGCCACAGCTTCTCTGGGCAACCCGGGCCAGGGTCTCACCACCCTCACAGCAAAGAATTTCTGCCCCAGATCTCAGCTCAATCTCCCCTCTTTCAGGTTAAAACCATCCCCCCTCGTCCTGTCCTATTGTAGGGCTGCTGGTAGGTGCCTCCAAAGCCTTCTCCTCTCCAGGCTGAACAAGCCCACTTCCTTCTGCCTCTCCATGGGGTAAGTGCTCAAGCCCTTGGACCATTTTTGGTGGCCTCCTGATGAACTCACTGCAGTTTATCCATGCCTTTCTTGTACTGGGGGACCCCAGTCCTCCAGACGTGGTCTAACAGCTGCTGAGCAGAGGAGGAGATAATCACATCCCTCAATCTGCTCTCTGGGATTCTGCTGGTCTCCACCATCTCACGCTCAACTTGCTGCCCACCAGGACCCAGAAGGTCTTTTCTGCAGAGCTGCTGCTCGGGGTTAGTCCTCCCAGGTACAAGACTTGGCATTTGTCCTTGTTGAAGGCTTCTGCCAGCCCGTTCCTCCAGCTTCAGCTCTGCCCTCGAGCATATCAACAGATAAAACGCAGAGAACCCAAGATTGAAGCGGACACGGCATGAATTCTACTGCTCCTGGGCATCTGGGCATCTCTTTTGGTCCAGCTCACTCCGAGATGAGGCGTGGGCAGAGACGGCACGGCAGACAACACGAGAACCCTACCACTGAAATATCCAGGCACGGGCTGAGACTTACAAGACGTGGTAATCTATGGGTATGAGAAGGGGCTCGAGAAACACCACACTTGGGTTTGTGAACAGCCCAAAACTGATTTGTAGACTCCCTGTAATCGATTCTGAGCTAATGCTGAGCTTTTAGGAAACAGTTTGGAACTTCAAACATGAGGACAGAAGGTAGACAAGAAGCAAGCAGTTCTTCTCCATCCTTCAGGGCAGGAACCAGCCCAGGGGTAGGTATGAAGTCGGCACGGACGGCTCAGCTCCGAAGCACGGGGGCAGCCAGGCAAGCTCCAGGAGTTGGGATTATCCCCAGTTTGCAAGAGAGAGACATGGGAACTTCTGACATGCCCCATGTTACCTGTGGGACAGTCACAGCTTGAATTTCAGTTGCTGGAAGTTTGAGGTGAAATATTGAGAAAAACCAAAGATTAAAAGAAATCCTGTATCACCAGCGATCTCAGTCTACACAGAAAAGGGATTTATCCGGCTTCTGGTGACCTCAAAATACTACTGAGTGGAGAGGTGGACTCAGTGTAGAGATGTAGGCTTACAACAAATGGCCATCAGGGAGAAAGTCTGGGAGAAAAAGTTTCTGGGAGAAAGTCTTGTCTGGTGGAAGGGATGAAAGCTTATTACATGTTTAAGATCGTAAGAGGTACAGGAAAGGCAAACAGGTAGCCTTTATTTTCTTGAATACAGAATTAAAGGTGGCCATCGAAATTCTTGGCGGAGAGGAACCTGATGAAATTCAACAAGGGCAAGTGTAGGGTCCTGCCCCTGGGGAGGAATAACCCCCTGCACCAGGACAGGTTGGGGCTGACCTGCTGGAGAGCAGCTCTGAGGAGAAAGACCTGGGAGTCCTGGGGGACAACAGGATGCCCATGAGACAGCAATGTGCCCTGGTGGCCAAGAAGGCCAAGGGCATCCTGGGGGGCATCAAGAAGAACATGGCCAGCAGGTGGAGGGAGGTCGTCCTCCCCCTCTGCTCTGCCCTGGGGAGGCCCCATCTGGAGCACTGGGACCAGTTCTGGGCTCCCCAGTTCCAGAAGGACAGGGAACTGCTGGAGAGGGTCCAGCAAAGGGCCACAAAGATGCTGAGGGGCCTGGAGCATCTCTCTGCTGAGGAAAGGCTGAGGGACTTGGGGCTGTTCAGCTGGAGAAGAGCAGACTGAGAGGGGATCTCATCGACGCTGAGCAGTATCTAAAGGGTGGGTGTCAGGAGGATGGGGCCAGACTCTTCTCAGTGGAGCCCAGTGACAGGACAAGAGGGAATGGGCACAAACTGGACCATAAGTTCCATCTCAACATGAGGAGGAACTTCTTTCCTGTGGGGGTGGCAGAGCCCTGGGAGAGGCTGCCCAGAGAGGTGGTAGAGTCTCCTTCTCTGGAGACATTCCAAACCTGCCTGGACACGTTTCTATGGGACCTGCTCTGGGTGGACCTGCTCTGGCAGGGGGTTGGAGGAGATGATCTCCAGAGGTCCCTTCCAACCCCCACCATTCTGGGATTCTTACGCTACCAGCTGAAAAACCTGCTTTGACAGAACTCTGTTACTCTGTTGAACTCACTAATAAATCTGCAGAGGGCAGGGCTACTGGTGGCTATGGACACACCAGTCCAAAGCAGCTGAGCATCAAAATGCTCGAGAAAACGACCATGGAAGGTTTGGATCTGCATTTAACCTGTTTCTTAAGAGTCTTCATGAAGCATTTGCTCAGATCAAAGACAGCGATGGGAACTCCGGGCTGACCCAGAACACACACACTCACAACCTGCTCCTGAAAAGTCAAATTTGCTGGAGAACAGAGCAAAAGATCTCCTAATATCTTCAACACACACAAAAAAAGGAAACAATTGGAGCTACAAGCGTGGAGAAGCAAAGTCAGACCAGCAGAAGCAATGGTGACTCAAACTGCTGGGGCAGATGGGTGGAAGGGCTGAACCTTCCCAAAACTGGAGATAAAACACGGCCCAAAGACCTAGAGAGCTTTGAAGCAGAAGAAAATATTCACAGCTACGAGGGATGCCATCCACTTGCAAAAATTAGGGGTGATCAAGGAATAAATATGTAAAAATTGGACCATCCCAGCTGTTTCAGGAGACCAGGAAAGCTGGGAACGGAGAATTCCCCAGCCTAGGAGCTTCCGCACAAAGGAGCCGCAACCTCTCCAGGCGTAATTTGGCCACTTTCCTTTTCACACCACGTGCCTACAACATTCTCTCAGCGCTAACGAAGTGATTAATATTAAAAAACCCACCCCTCTTCTGAAACACCTGAAGCTGGATGGGACTCGCTGCACGGCAAGTGGCTTCACGTGGGGTCTTAAGCTCCAAAACTGGGAGAAAAAGGCTGTTAAACCTGCAAAAAGGCAAAGATTCAAAGAGTGCGTTTTATATTCACATCAAGGGAGGCAAAAAAAAAAAAAAGGGCAGCCAACCCTGCACTTGGACACACTATGCAACAATTTTATCTTAAAATTAGCTTAGAGGAACAATCCTATCACATACCACGACTCCAAAATGCAGAAGTTGAGCGGTAATCAAGCGATACCCGACTAAATTGGGAGTAAGCAAGAGGAAATTGCTACTACGGCAAAAACGAAGTCCTATTTCTAGAGAGATCTTTTTTTTTTTATTATTATTTATTTTACAAGGGATAACGCTTCAAGACAGCGGCTCAAGCGTAAAACGTGGAAGTGTGACCTACATAAGGGGGAGAGCTGAAAACCAGCAGACGCAGGAAGAGATAAAGCCAAAAGGTTCAATAAAACGAAATTTAGCAGAGTGGAAAAAAAATAATAAAAATCCTTTACATGTTAGAGATTGTAGACGTTTCCTAATGCGTGCTCTGAAGCGTCCCCACTATTAGCAGATCCACATTACAGTGAAACGGATGAGGAACAACTTTTAAAGGATCTCCAAGGTATTTATCTCTATTAAATAAGCCTCCACCTCTATTAAATCAGCTGCTTGAGGGGCACTGGAGTGGGAAACAGGTTTAGTATATTTTGTTTCGCTGCAGCAGCCAACGGGGCACGATGCACAAAGCTTGGAGTCGATTCAAATCCTCCCTATTTACCATTCCAAAGGGAAAAAAAAAAAAATCTGCAAACGCAGCCCGTGCTACGGGAAGGGAGTCCCTCCTTCAGATTTCGGAGAGGGAAAAAGCAGAGTGTGGGAGGCGCAGCCCTCTGATCTCCGGAGGGGACGTGCCTCGCTGAAACCTCCCTTTCCTTCTACTGAATGAATTGTTTCCCAGTCCCAAAATGGGAAGCAGCAGAGAATTGCTCCGGGGAACGCCTGTCACAGCTTCACTGCAGCACCGAGATGTGCTCCTTCCCACCGGGAACGGTTTTCAGAAGATCGGGAAAATCTCTACTTCAACCTCCTGACCACGTCCCTTCCCTTGGGCACGTCCTCTCCCCAACAGGCACCGCAGCAGGACAATCCCACGGCCAAGAACTGTGAATAATTAACCACAATAACTCATTTAGCATCACCTCTCGGGGGAGAGGCGGAATTTCCACTTCACTTGCCTATTTGCATTTCTGTCACTCCCCTCCGGCACGATTCAGCTGGCGCTGACGATGGTGGCATCGGCGCGATGGGGTCAGACGCCTCCCAACGCCAAGGTAGCATCAGGCCGGGCTCATGGGACCCCAACACCCCCCAGCTGAGGGCTCACCATGATTTTTACCCTGGAAGATACTTTGCCAAGAAGCGGCTGAGCGTGTCCCACCGGCAAGGACAACCCTTCTGCAGAGCAGCACCTTCAAATATTAATGCATCTTCAATAATACATTCTTCTAAGGAGTGAGGAGCTGCTCCAACTTCCTGGAGAAGCTCTACAGATGTTCAGATGACTCTAAAATATCATCCAGCATCCTCAAAGGAATCCCTGGTCGACTTTTTTTACTATTCCAGCCCATAATGCCCCTTCCCCGGCCAGGTTTTCATACAGTCAAGAACATACCCTGAGAGCACCCAACGTGGCTTTAATGTTTCTCTATTATCAACCACCGAAATACCGTGAAAACCCACAATTTTGTGTGTGTTACTTATAAACCTCCTTATCTCTTCCTCTTCTCTCTTTGGGGGGCAGGGGGGAAGGGCCATCTGTCACCTGGATTGGCCAGTTTGGCCCAAACCACGACAACGGTACTGGATGGACGCTGCAAACCACCCCTATGGCGTTGCTCGTTCCGCACCACGGATACACGGAAAGCACTGACAGCTCTTCCGGAATTGCAATCAGTCCAATAGGAAAGTAAATATTATCCAGTAGCTCAGTTTAAAACCTCAAGTTTTAAATAATGAAATGCCCAACGCTTACTTGAAAACCCACAAGCCCCAAATTACTTACTCAGCTATTTTTTCTTTTGAATATTTCAACCATCAACAGAAAATTACGCAAAATACACTTGGAGGGGGAAAAGTCATTAAAGTTACTCATCCAGCTGTAGTGGGAAGTGTATCCCGACCCCCTTATCCCGTTTCTGCTTTGGGTCAGAAATTATTTACTGGCTGAAAATCCTCCTTGAAGGGAAGAGTCAATGACAGCCGTCAATACATCTCTCTCAAAGAATTTCAAGAAGTTTCTCGCATTACACACCGCAAGTATCGCTTGCAGAGGGCATTTAGCATTCCACAGATAACCAGAATAGTGCAGAGAGAAATCAATAACGGGCTTCAAATGATGCAACCAGCAGCCAGGCTGGTAACACGGGAAGAAACTGGGAATTTTATTTTCCGTTCTAAGTACGAGGTACAGCTTTTCACAATGAAATTGGAATGCGATTTGATTTTTCTCATTTTAAAAGTCTTCATTCCAAGGGAAAAGAGAACAAAGGAAGCTCAGCAAAAAATAAAGTTAAAATAAAAAAAATCTGGGAAAGGAACGAGTCGTGGGACTTCTCTGAAATCAGTGCCCGAGAACGTCGAGTTGAGCAGAATCTCATCACACCCAGGCACTGAAGGACCAACCGAAGGCAGCCAAACTCCAAACACCCGGGAGAAGCAGGCGTCAAAAGGCAAACCGTACGTCACAAGTTTTATTTCAAATTTCTAAACTCAAAGCTTTTTAACCATTGAGCCAAAAAGACAGTTAACCCCAGGGACAAAAGCCACGGGAGAAGCAGCAAAAGCCCCTCAGAAGCTCCTCCGGCTGCACATTCTACACTGTCCACCATATAATTTTTGCTTTATGTGGAATCCACCAACAGCTCTTCTCTCTGGAGGGGCTCTCCGGGCTCTGCTTGGTTTCTCTCTCACCCAACCTGCCTTTGGGTGCCGGTCTTGGACCGATTTCAGCTCTTCGACAGGTCCCAGTGAATTCCACGGTCCAGCAGAATCAGACGTGGTCCCAGTACAAAGAGTGACCCTCGACTGGAGATGTTCACCAGCCGTGTCCAGACCGGCCCTTGACTGGAGATGTGCACCAGTTGTGTCCAGAGACCAGCCCTCAACTGGAGACGTTCACCAGTTGTGTCCAGAGTCTAACATCTAAGCTAAAGACCGTTCTTCTGGAAAGAGCTTCACCATTAAGTTTTAGTTGTGAGATTTAGCTTAGCTGCTTCTGCCTCTGAATCCAGAGCAGCCATAAGCAGGAGAGTTTGGGGTTTTTTTCCTTCCATTTATGAATGCCTTTTCAGATCTTTTCATCACTTTGTTTCCTACCATCCCTTCAGCTTTCGTCAATCACTCTAAAAGACATGCGACTTCGCCTTTCATTCACGGTCTGCTGAACCAACAGTTACACTTTTACTCACTATTAAGGTCAGAAACCTGTTTGAAAACATCAGCAAGAACCAAGGTAAAGTCTGGAGTTAAATCCACGCAGCTGAACAGGAAATTGCGCCGGGTATTTCCACCTCCGGCTTCCCCTCGGGGCTCTTTTGGAAGGTCGCCCACTGGTGCTTCTCAGTCTCTCCTAAATCGTTTTGGAGATTTTTTTTCCCCTAAAGCAAACTGAATGGGTCTGTTCTTCCCGCAGAGCTGTTAGAGCAGCAGGTGGAGACTTCTCCAAGTCTCCAATAACATCTTTATACCTGAACGAAGAATTACGCCACGTCATTCATCACCGAGGTTTCCTGAAAGTGGCCACCTTGGGGACAACGGGTTGTTATTGGAAAGAAGCGGAGAACTCAGGAAAGTGCTCCTCCTCCTTGCAGAACCACATCAAGCCCTGCACTGGGAAGCTGGTTGGACTCGATGATCTGAAAGGTCCCTTCCAACCTAGAAAATTCTACGATTCTAAGTTGTACGTCCACAGCTCTGAAGCCAAAGCTTCATCTACAGGACTCAGAGCAGCAAAAAAGAAAAGAAATTTAGAACTTTTTTCTAAAAGTGTATCTCTGCCCTCTCTAACAGGGTGAAATTCATCTACTCAACACCCTCCAAATTGGGGCATCTCCACCACAACTGCCGGAGGCTCACGGGCAGCGAGGGAACTTACACATGGATGGTCATTAAGGTGAAGTTCACCCGTTTGTTTCAAAGGATCCCTAATTAGCAACCGAACAGTGAAAATTGCTACTGATCTACATGTGTACAGGTCTGCCATGAAAGTATTGGACTGTTAACGCTCCAAGATTTACAACTCCAATAAACACACCATAATTGCTCTAAAAATGTGAAAGCAAGGAAAATATACAGGGTACAATAGATAGAAGTTCTGTAGCATTTATCACAGATTCAACATGACCAACGTGATGCGAGAAGGGATTATTTTTTAATGTATATAATACATGGGGGGTGTGAACACAAACTGCAACTTCAGCACCTCAGAAAGGTTCCCGGGCTGCTGCACACAACGGAGAATTCCAGCAGAGATTCACCCTGGGATGGACTGATTTGTCAAGGAAAGTCAAACTCTGGGCATCTTAAACTACCTGAACAGAAAATTGTGTCAGTTTGTGAGTCGCTGGGGACCGAAGGATCCAGAAGTCACTGCTTGCACCCCCCCAGGACTGGCTCGGAGTTTAAGTGTTGAACTTACTCGAGGAAACACCGAACCTTTCCATTTTCTCTCCTTGCCCTCAAGCCGTACAAAACTCCGCTGTGAAGCCGAAGAGCTTGGGCGCTTGTGGATTTCCCAAGCACTTCTAACAAACTTCCACTGAAGAGCCTGAGGAAAAGTCACTATTGCCCTTTCCAAGCAAAACCAGTTGGGATATGGTAGAAGCAAAAGAGGACTTTGCCCTTAAATTCTCCAAGGGCCTCCGAATTCTCACCTTCACAAAAATATCAAACCAGCAAAGCGTCGGAGAAGGTAAAAGGCGAGATCCCGGTCCTGTACCTGGATGACACGAGACAGCACCAGATGTTTCACTGTCGCGGGAGCCAGAAGCGCTGTGCCTCATCCATCTCTGCCACCCGCTAACGGGAGGGGGTAGGGAGGTGGTGGAAAAGTCAATCTATCGACTAACTTTAATCAAATCTGAAAGGGAGACGTTACTGACTAATTAACACACCACCCCGCTCCCCACAACACACGCTGAAAGGGATCGCTGGGGACAGAGAGGGTCTGAATGACTACGACGGGGCTGAAGTAATAAGGTATTATGTGAACCGAGGACGTGAATATATTAGAAATCAAGTTTTATTAGTCCCCTGGTGAATACAACAATGCGTTTAATCTTGTTACGTTTTCAGTCTCAATCGCAGCGCGTAAGTAAGAGCCAGGCTAATGATATGCAACGATTCCCCCCTTTAATCCGTTCCCAATTTGCCATTTTTCCATTTCACAGAACGACCCTCCATTCTACCGCTCAGTGTTGTCAATACAGCACACAACAGATAAATTGAGCTATAATATTATTTAAATCTAAAAAAAACCAGACCATATTTTATCACGCTCCCGATTCCGTTTCAGCAAACCCCAAAACAGTGTTTTCTGTCCACGAGAGCCCAGCGAAGGCAGGAATTCCCTGACTCTCATCCCTTAAAAAGACAGCTCAAGCCTCTAGATCACAAGACAACTCTTCCCTTCCTCTCCAACGAGCATTACTCTGCCTCTGTTGATTAAATCAAGTTTTATTACCGCGGAGATTCACGCAGTTGGATTAGACGCCTCCCGTTTTCACGGTCACCTGCAAATCCTGCTGGGTCTCTACGTCCCTCCGCTCTTTTCCAAACCCCACACTTAACACAGGTCTTTTCCCCAAGATGAAAACTCCAAACTCTGTTGCCACGTCCTATTTTTGATCACGATACCCCAAACATTTCAGCTTCTTCAGCCTGTGCAAGATCTTCCGAAACACTTCCAGCTAATACCCAATCAGCTGTTCTTTTAGAATGGTTTTTGGTCAAGCCGTTGAAAATTGACAAAAACTATTCTCCTTCACTGTTGTCTAGTCAGAAAATCGGGTTTTATTCTATTCTATGAATTTATTCTACTTTAAATCGTGTCAACAACATTGAACAACTACAGTAATGCTGTCAATTCTACCTCCCATAAACGTCTTCACAGCAAAAGCACAATATTTGATAGTCCCAATCCTTTTTAACCGTAAAATCGCCACCTAGTTTCTCCATCCTTGGGTACTAGAAATACCTCCACCCTTGGGGATACCCAAACATTAAGAGGACAAGTCCCCTGCACTCCGATCCTGTTGGCTGTGCTCTGGGCTGGACTGGAGATGTTCAAGAGACCTTTCTGAGCAACATGGTTCTGCCACTCTCCTCCAGCATCGAGCACAACCGAAGGGCAGCGGCCAGAAAGCAAAGCCCTGAGTAGTTCCCCCTCCTCCTATGGCTCCCCTCCCTCATCAAGAGTCCCTCCCCAGCTTTCCTGGAGCCCCTTGAGGGACTGGAAGGGGCTCCAAGATCTCCCCGGAGCCTTCTCTTCTCCAGGCTGAACCCCCCCAACTCTCTCAGCCTGTCCTCACAGCAGAGGGGCTCCAGCCCTCCCAGCATCTCCGTGGCCTCCTCTGGCCCCGCTCCAACAGTTCCATGTCCTTCTGCTGTTGGTGGCCCCGGAGCTGGAGGCAGCACTGTGGGGGGGTGTCTCCTCAGAGCAGAGGGGCAGAATCCCCCCCACCTCGCCCTGCTGGCCACGCTGCCGGGGATGCAGCCCAGGGTGTGGGGGGCTTTCTGGGCTGCATCCCCAGCGCACATTGCTGGCCCATGTTGAGCTCCTCATCCACCAACACCCCCAAGTCCTTCTCCTCACTATAAACCACTCCGTAACAGACCATCCATTAAACCACCCGCAATTTTACCTCTTCCTCTGAATATTATGAATGGTGATTAACGTATGGGGATTTTCTCCTCCCGCCTCTTACCTGGCTGCGGGGGGTGAGGTGGTGGCATCTGGTGGTGCATCATGGGGTACGGCGGGGGCTGCTGGTGAGGCAATAAGCCTGGATGTGCCGGTGCCCCCAGGGGGTTCATGCCAGGCCCACTGGAGTGCTGGTGAGGCTGCTGGGGGTTCTGACTGTGCTGCTGCTCCATTTGCTGACGAGCCCTTAATTCGGCGTATTTCAGCTGCTCCATGTGGAAATTCTGCCGTTCCGTCAGCAACTGCTGTCTCTGCTGCTCTAACTACGTCAAAAATAGGGGGGGAGAAAAGGCAAAGTTAAGAACTAGACATTTAAAACATATTTCTGCAAATGAAATGCCTATTCCCACCGACACACCCGTCTGTCTGATTTGCAGGAGGCTTTGGAAAAGGGTCCAGGCCATTTTCCAGCTGGAAAAGATGAATTCACCTTGTTTTGTCCTCGAGAGTCTCTCAGTAACACAACTAACACATTACTCAATGATCACTGTGCAGAACATCCAGCCATAAATCAATTTTAGAAGAAACCAGACGTTTTTCTCTCAATTTTCTGCACGTTGGAACGAGGGGAACGGGAAACTAAAGGGATTTTCTAGGGAAAGCTCAAAGCAGAACGTGTGCGACGGCTCGAGCTCAGTGATTACAGCAGGATCCCACTCCATACCTTTATTTTAAGTGCAGGACTTGGACATCATGACGCCACACAGCAATGGTTCGTACTATTAAGAAGTGTATTATTTAAAAAACCTCGTTTTATTTAGGCCAATTAAAAAATAAAATAGGTGCTTTGTTTAATTATGAAGGCATATTGAGAGCAAGCAAGCCCAAAATGAAAAGAAAAGCCATGGAAAATATTTCTTCCTATTTATACGACTGATCGTTGTCACAGTTAAGGAAGTGTATGTTGTTTTGACTTATTTAAGAAAATCATAACCCGTTTCTACATCTATTAATCTGAGACGCGGATTTGTGTGACTAGTTTACAAATATTTAAAGAGTATTTTAAGATATCCTCCATTAATTTATCTGAAAAGCGGGTTGCCAAGGAGAGTTCCACCTGGCAGAAGTTCTCCCCCAAAAAGTCCCAAAGCTCCGTCGATGCTTCGCGTGAACGGTTCGACCGGTGACAAAAGCCCGGATGAAACCGGAATAACCACGGAGGGCGCATTCACCCCCAGAACCAGATGGAGAGGGAGCCTCATGAATAATCCATACTCCTTGTTGGGGGCTGGTTTTTTCCGCGTGCAGGGACGACAATGTGATTACTCACGCTGCCACGACTCCTTTTTCCTTGACCAATCTGATAGGGTAGCGGGAAGAACTTGAGAAAAAGAAGAGCCACGTTACACCGATGGTGTAATTGTGCGTGTGTGGAAACAGATTCCGGAGGTGGCAGGGAGTTCAGAGAGAATAATTACTGCAAATGACCCGAAACAAAGACTTAGGCAAGAAGTGCGGCTACACCGGACCTTTTATAGCCTTTTTATACTCTCTTGTATTCCTGCTTTGCTCTCTTTATGGTACCCCATCTTGATAAATTTAAAAAAAAAACCCAAAACAACCCAAAAGTCTTTACAAGCATCCCCAAAAGGAATCCGGTGTCTAAAAAACACACCTTGTACTTCAGAAAACCAGTGAAAAACTTCTCCCCATTCCCTCCCTCGCCTCAGGATGAGATAAGGCAGTTGGAGAGAGGAAAAAAAAAAGGCAAACAAACACAAGTTATTAACACCAAAACACCTGGTTCTTGCCTTTGTGGTAACCATTTCAGAAGCAGGTTTAAGGACACAACCCACCGTCGTAGCCCCAGATGATCAAGACAAGTGATGGTTACACATTTTCTGGTGGGCAATAGACCCGGAATTTGTATTTACTCTCCCAAAACTCCGTTTATACCCACAGCGGAGGTTGGGCACCTTAATGAAGATCAGCGTCCCTCAGTCTGCCAGACAGTCTCCCTACACAACCCGACACGTGACATCAGCCAGGGTTTTGGGTATGTAATCACAAATACAGTGCTGATGATACAGAACTGGGAGGGGTGGCTGTCACCCCAGAAGGCTGTGCCACCACACAGCGAGACCTGGACAGGCTGGAGAGTTGGGCAGAGGAACCTGATGAAATTCAACAAGGGCAAGTGCAGGGTGCTGCACCTGGGGAGGAATAACCCCCTGCACCAGGACAGGTTGGGGCTGACCTGCTGGAGAGCAGCTCTGAGGAGAAAGACCTGGGAGTCCTGGGGGACAACAGGATGCCCATGAGACAGCAACGTGCCCTGGTGGCCAAAAAGGCCAAGGGCATCCTGGGGGGCATCAAGAAGAGTGTGGCCAGCAGGTGGAGGGAGGTCATCCTGCCCCTCTGCTCTGCCCTGGGGAGGCCACAGCTGGAGCACTGGGACAAGTTCTGGGCTCCCCAGTTGCAGAAGGACAGGGAACTGCTGGAGAGGGTCCAGCAAAGGGCTACAAAGATGATGAGGGGCCTGGAGCATCTCTCTGATGAGGAAAGGCTGAGGGACTTGGGTCTCTTTAGTCTGGAGAAGAGAAGACTGAGGGGGGATCTGATCAACGCCTAGAAATACTCAAAGGGTGGGTGTCAGGAGGATGGGGCCAGTCTTTTTTCAGTGGTGCCCAGGGACAGGACAAGAGGGAACGGGCACAAACTGGAACATGGGACGTTCCATCTCAACATGAGGAGGAACTTCTTTCCTGTGAGGGTGGCAGAGCCCTGGAAGAGGCTGCCCAGAGAGGTGGTGGAGTCTCCTTCTCTGGAGACATTCCAAACCCACCTGGACACATTCCTGTGGGACCTGCTCTGGGTGGACCTGCTCTGGCAGGGGGTTGGAGGAGATGATCTCCAGAGGTCCCTTCCAACCCCATATCATTCTGGGACTCTGTGATTCAACACTCTCGACGATCTTCACATTTGCAAGGGCGTGTTTTGGCATTGTTGCGAAGCGATTCACAATTAGAAGGGACTATTACAAGCACTTAACATTTACTCGATAGAATAACCATCATTGTACTACGATTTCATCCTCAGCAAGTAACTCCTCCCTAAACAGAAAGGGGTGAAGAACCTATTCATCTGTTGTTATAAATTCCGGGTCATCAATGCTCCTACTGACAGGATCCCTGGTCAGACAGAGTTGGCAGCACTAAAATTACTTGAGCTTGAACACTGAAGTCAATGTGTTTTGTCTAAAAACCTCACACCCTCCAGTGTGAAACACAGATTTCTTTCAACACTCGGAATCCCCTTACCTTAAGAAAAAGCCAGTGCACAAAGAAGGACATGCAGAGTGTGAAATGGCACCGAAGGAATTTTTTTGGGCTTTAATTATTCCACTAAATATCCACAATGACAGGTGAAGAGACCGACTTTAAGCACCAGAAAGCCAAGGGAAAAAAAATAATAAAAAAATCTATATGCACATTTTTAAAAAGGAAAATGTCTTACGCCTCAAAACGGACACCCCCCACCCCCCCTCACTGTCACTAATCGAATATATCCCCCAAAGAAAGAAATCCACAGAGAACCTTTTCTAAATAGTTAGGTCCATTTCTGGAGCTGCCAATCAGTGTCAGAGGCAAACACCCCGCTGAAAGGGTTGCGGACGCTGAGCGATCTAGAAATTCTCCCTGACATCCTGCTTCCAACAAAAGCCCGCAGTTTGTCAAACTCTATCAGTGTGATTAATGCCAACGCGAGGAGGTAAATTCCATTCAATTCACAGCGTAGGGCAAACGTGAAAAGCCCTAGAATTACGAGTCAATGTTTTCAACACATGTAGAGCAATCGCCTGTTGATAAAAAATAAGCAAGCTACACAACAGAAAAATAAAACAAACTGATAAAAATGAAGTTTTGGGTGATCTTTACAGCAGCTGGAGAGAAATTGCTTCTCTGAAGGTCTGCTGTGCTATATATGTAAATACAGTCAGCAATTGATGTGTAATCCAGCCTCTGACAGCAGAGGCAGCATCTCTTCCACGTTACACCTGACTTTAGGGGTACACAAGGCTCCGGTAAGAGTGTCACTAATGGTGATATATAAATATAAACACAGCCCTGCTTGGGACGCATCGGATTTGCTCTCTTAGTGTCACCACCTTCTTCAGGTGCCCAGATCTCAACCGAGACGTCCCCTAATTGCCTCACCGAGGACAGAAACCAGCCACCTCTTGCTCGGCTTACCCAGCTCCTCCTCCTCCGTCGCACTTCACCCCTAGATCTGTCAGCTCAGCTTTGTTTTATTTTGTTACTCTTCTGGTGCCTGTGAAAACGGCCTTTTCCCATCTCCTGACATCTCTTCGGCACGGCGGTTTCCCCTCTCCAGCTCAGGCAAAGCCCTCACCATCACAAAACGAGAAGCTGTTACTCCCCAGCACGTTTCCTTCTGCTGCCGCGTCTCACTTGGAGGACCTTCCCAAGAGCTACTGGGAATGCCCTCCAAAAAAAAACCAAACCCTGAATGACACGCTTAAACCCAACTCTCCAGTCTAAACTGGGTCAGGAAGGAAAGGCAGACGGCGCTGGTTCCCTCCCCTCAGGGAATTAAGGTTTCCATCCATTTTCCTCTCTTCACACTGAAAAGCCGTTCGTACCTCAGGTATCATTCATGTGATAAGGCCTATGTAAAGCTCAGGAACAATTCCACATTCACGTTCAGGTGACAGGAGTAAGGATTGTAGGAAGCAAATCGAGGATGCTACCAGTTTGCTGCTTGTGGGAACAGGAAGATCTGGAGAGAGGAGAGAGCTCAAACTCTACTGCAGGGGGTAATTATGAATTGCAGCTGAGGCAAAAAGACCCACATAAAGGTGAGAAACTGCTGAAGTTGCCGGTTTTCCAGCTGTTAGCATAAATAGCGACTGATTTAACGCACAATTTCAGATTAGTGCCCTCCTACTTACTGCCTCTTTCTCTCTGTCCATGATGGTTTCCAGCTCCTCGAAATGGCGAAGTTTTATCTCCAGCTTCTTCATCTGCGTTTCCACCAGGAGGGCGACCAGGGACTTGATCTTTCTTTCTTCCACTGCTGCTAGGTGCTGAGGAGAAAACACAGGGTTTTTTATTTTACAGGCATTTCACAAAATAAAGTGCTCTAAGGGAAGAAATAAGCCAACTACGCCTGCATCTAGCTTCAGCCATCCTAGTCCACTTCTGGAATCAATCTAATGCCGGGAACCAGAAGCCCTTAGAAGATTATTAAGGTTTTAATCAAATAAATAAATGGCAATTTTTAATACAAGAGGTATTGTGGATGCTTGGTCCTCAGAGAAATCCAGCTTTGCCTCCAAGGCTGGGCAACGGGGAGCACTTTCACGGAGATGCAAATAAGGGAGCAAGGGGATGTTCTCAGGAGTCAGCCGTAGGTCATCCAAAAAGCTCCCACCAAAACAGACACAGGAGGCTTTCACCCGGAACGACCCACAAAACCAGTGAGATGACTCTTGCATTCTTTGCCATTAAAGAGTTTTTTGCTCCAGTAAATGAGAAGTTATGTATTTAGGCAAGCATATTCCCATCACGTGCAGCATCACACCACTCAACCATATGCCTTCTCAGTTCCACCTCGGGCTGGGGAGAGCTCGCAGAGACATCTCTACACAGATATTAGAAGAAACTGTTAGAAAAAAAAATAAATCTCCAGTTTCCTTTTATAACCAAGTTGCACAGTATTCCTATTGCAGAAGAAAGCTGAAGGCAAAGCTGTATTTAAACCGCAAAAGGGAACTGCAGAAAAAGGCAAATAAGATTCTTTACCAGGCTTCATTTACATATACACACATACATAAATGATACAGGAGATATATATGTCTATATATATGTGATATATGAGACAGCCTATAAAAGTTTCATGTTCTCCAAGTGTGAAAGGCACGTTAATGATGGTTTCTACCAGCTTTTGCTAAAAGCCTGCTGTTCAAACGAAAATAAACTCAAAATAAAACACCCGTCGCAGGCGCTGCTTGAAGTTTCTGTATGAATGGTGAAAGGATGTTTCCCAACCACAGCGTCCAAGCAAATCCAAGGGGAAAGGGGGAAGGAGGAGTGGCTTTGGGGAAGGGAAAGAAGGAAAAAAGGAAAAAGCTGGACCTCACCCAGCTCGAGCCACACACAGAGACTCGGATTTAGCAAGCTGTGCCCCAAACCTGGGCTCGGAAGCAGGAGAAATACCGAGGGGGAGAAAAGCAGCCTCCTGAAACTCCCTGGTAATCCTAATTATAAACAGGATTTCTCCAAAAGATGTGATACTGTTTCCATCGCTAATATGTTGTGTCATTTGACAGCATCCACCTCCAGCAGCCCACCAGGAATAAAGCAAGTCTTCAGTAAATCTAGACAATGAGAGTCCTGAATATTCGTTAAGTTTAATTTTAATTCAGGTACAGTTTGAGAACCAAAGTGATCCCCCAAGTTCATCTGTCAGCACCTCCCTGGGAAATTCAAGCGGGCCATTCAGTGAAATACTGACCAAACAGCGATGCAGATATCTGAAATAAAAGTGACCGAATGGCTGACAACTAGAAAATTTAACGTCAATTAATGCTGTTTAGTAAAACAGACTAATTTGTATGAAAAGCCAGAGTGAGAGAAGTACCTTTGTTGACACGTGCAGCCCCCTGACAGTCATTTCTCCTTGCCTGATGTGGGCAGTTTTAATAATGAAGCCAGATTAACATAAAATCAGCAAGGCACGCCGTTAGGTAAAAGGCAGGTCTCAAAATACACATTAGAAAGGAAACCATCATTGAAGTGTTTCCTGAAGAGACCACTCCTCAGCCTGGCATTGCCCAGGGCTGTCTCGTGGATAAAGAACAAGTCATTACTGACTCTGTGGTTAATAAAAAAAAAAAAATAGTAAGGCAAAATTAATAGTGATATAAATTGCCTGTAAAAACATTCCTGCATCCACCTTAAGTCATAAATAAGTGAAAAAGAAGATTGCGAGCAGAGAGCAGATGCTTCACCTGGCTTTTGTCTGCGAGGCCAAGAGAGGCTGAGACTGTCCTTCACGAATGAAACAGAAGCAATAACGGTGGCAGAAAACACAGAACCGTCTCGGTTCAGGCACACAATGGGAAAAACCAAGTCCCACCAGGCACACGGTCAAGCGCGAGATGAAAAAGGTCCTACAGTGAGTTTCTAGAGCAGCAGCAAGGAGAAACCAATTAAAGACACAGTTTGATTTCTCTGTGAAGAGAAGACGGGATGTAGCTGCCTGCAAAAAGAAGACACATCATTTTAGCAACAAGGGTCCCTTCTCTTCCGGAATTTTACATTTCTAAATACCCACACATGAAAAAAGAGGTTGATAATTGAAGGCTTTATCATTCAGTGGGCAGAGAAAAGTGCTGCTGCAGCACGACAGCTCGTGGTCGAAGCACATCAGACCAGGAATAAATCCTAACAGCAGAGTTTACCACCCAGGGGAAAAAATTAAGGACAATTATTGGAGGTTTGGCATCATTGGCAGTTTTGATATCAATGTCTTCTAGAAAAGACGTGTTCGGTCACAACTACCTCAAATGAGAAATTCAGAGAAGTCATGGGATCAGAGTGCCTTTAACCCCTGTTTCTCCTTCAAAGTCAACTGCAATATTCTTCTGATAGAAAAATTTTAAGAAAAACAACTTTGTAACAGCTCTTCTCACCACCAGGTCTTGAGTTTATCAAGAACTGATTTTCTCTCTCAGACAAGACACAGCTCACTGAAAGCCTTAATACTGTCTGGGTTTTTAAGTGCAAGTGGAAAAAGAAATCCCTGTTGAACTTGAATTCTACTCCGAAGTGTGAACATCCTAATTATAATATATTATTTCCTGTAATATAAAGCTAAAATTCTTCTAGAATATTGTTATTACCATAATGTAAACTGCCATTAGCCAAGTCCCTTCTCCCTCCAGCGCTCGTTATCGGCAAAGAAAGGAAAGTAGAGCATCTTTATTTGGATAAAGTAGCCTTCCGTAAAATAGAGATTAAATTTTGTGCCTCCTTTTATTTATTTTTATATATATATATATGCGCAGGGTTTTTTTTTCAACTTGGCTGAAAATATCTGTAATCACAGATACCGATGCAGAGAGAAGTGATGTATGAGGGAGCCCGTTAGGACTCTGCATGTCACCGAAATAATGAAGCTGAAGGTTGCCTGCGAAGTGGGATCCCTGCAAAGGGAGCCTGAATTCACACAACTTGTGATTTTAGAACCTGTCTTGAAAAGTAATAACTAAAAAGACATCCTGAAATCTCATGGGTTCCTAAAGGAGGCTGGAGAGTTGGGCAGAGGAACCTGATGAAATTCAACAAGGGCAAGTGCAGGGTGCTGCACCTGGGGAGAAATAACCCCCTGCACCAGGACAGGTTGGGGCTGACCTGCTGGAGAGCAGCTCTGAGGAGAAGGACCTGGGAGTCCTGGGGGACAACAGGATGCCCATGAGCCAGCAACGTGCCCTGGTGGCCAAGAAGGCCAAGGGCATCCTGGGAGGCATCAGGAAGAGTGTGGCCAGCAGGTGGAGGGAGGTCATCCTGCCCCTCTGCTCTGCCCTGGGGGGGCCCCATCTGGAGCACTGGGACCAGTGCTGGGCTCCCCAGTTGCAGAAGGACAGGGAACTGCTGGAGAGGGTCCAGCAAAGGGCTACAAAGATGATGAGGGGCCTGGAGCATCTCTCTTATGAGGAAAGGCTGAGGGACTTGGGTCTCCTTAGTCTGGAGAAGGGAAGACTGAGGGGGGATCTCATCAACGCCTATGAATACTCAAAGGGTGGGTGTCAGGAGGATGGGGCCAGTCTTTTTTCAGTGGTGCCCAGGGACAGGACAAGAGGGAACGGGCACAAACTGGGACATAAGAAGCTCCATCTCAACATGAGGAGGAACTTCTTTGCTGTGAGGGTGGCAGAGCCCTGGAAGAGGCTGCCCAGAGAGGTGGTGGAGTCTCCTTCTCTGGAGACATTCCAAACCCTCCTGGACACGTTCCTGTGGGACCTGATCTGGGTGGACCTGCTTTGGGAGGATGTTGGAGGAGATGATCTCCAGAGGTCCCTTCCAACCCTCACCATTCTGTGATTCTGTCATTCATTGTATCATTGTGACACCATACCACCCTCAACATATATGATGCATCTGGGGAAAAAAAAAGGAGTCTAAAGTTAAAGTTAAGCGTCAAAGGTCAGACTGGAAAAGTCAGCATGACACATGCAACACCTCGTGATGTCCACTGTTATGTCCTGGAAACCCACTGGGAGTTAAACACCATCCACGCTTTGCTTTTGGTATTTATATATTTATATATATGCAATTTAGGATTGAATCCAAGAGGAATTAAGGAAACCCAAAGTACAACTTGAATCCAAAGGACAAAAAAAAAATACATGAAGAGAAAAGGGATTTTGAGAAAGATGTGCTGAACGATGTGTGAAGAAGAAGGAAGCGCAGGAAGAAGCGCAGGCGATCTGGTCCCTGCAAAAAAGAAAATGACAGACAACGTGCAATTAGTAATTAGAGGGGAAAGAAAAGCTATTAGATAGGACAGTGATTCAAACCACAGCTCGTTAAGAGACTACGGACAAACACACACAAGTTTAACGATAGGAAAACAAAAACATGCTTTGAACAGACACATGGCACCTCTTAACAAAAAAAAAAAAAAAAAAATCATTAAGTTGTCTATAAAAACTGTAATTCTTGAATTGAACATTATGGTGTTTCTACAAAGAGTCCAAGCACCGAAGGCTTGTGTGAAGTCCACAGAACGGCACAGCCAAAAAGGCAGCCTGAGGCTTTTGCCACCCAAACCTATGCCCTCGGCATCACAGCCAGGCCTAGCCTGCAGATCAAAGTCCCAAAAATGACCAACACATTTTGGGGCTATTTCTTAGGGATGTTCATAAAAGTAGCGTGTAATTTTAATATAGGCAGCTATTTCACTTAGGAGCTCAAGTAGAAGAAACTGAAGATGGCACTTGTGCTCCTTCAAGGTATTAGGGATGAGAACACCAACACGCATGGACCTGGAACAAAGGACCATTTGAAGGCGAGTTGTGATGTGACCGGGAAGCCAAGCCAAGGGGCATTTGCATAAAACAAACCTTTGCTTTGGTGGCAGCTGAGGCCAGGGCAGCAGCTGCAGCTGTAGCTACATTTCCTTCCGAGATTTCATGTTCCACTTTCTTCTTCCCGGCCTCGTTCTCTTTGTCTTTGCCGGCATCAACGTTCTCCTTGTTCTCTTCTGCCTCCTTTTCCTCTGGAAGAGATTTACCGCCAAGCCCGTTACGTGCATTCTCCCCTCGTTAACGGTATCGTGTCGGGACAGGAATCGCCCTACGCACGCTGTCAGTCGTCAAACAAATTAATTCATCCACACACTGTGACATTTCTACGTTATAGCCCCGCTACTCGTCCAAAGGCTGACACGGGAGCAATTCTAATCTAAGAGGATCTGATCCAACAAAATAGGGCAAATTTAACTACTTTTAGTTCCCATCCTGTCAATTCACCTTCTGCAATGGGTTTACTCTCATCAGAACAATTTCAGCTGTGTTTCCAAATCAACTCCACTATTACAACAACTCCAAATGCTTCTTGTTCTTATTCTGGAGCACTGGGACCAGTTCTGGGCTCCCCAGTTCCAAGAAGGACAGGGAACTGCTGGAGAAGGTCCAGCAAAGGGCTACAAAGATGATGAGGGGCCTGGAGCATCTCTCTTATGAGGAAAGGCTGAGGGACTTGGGGCTTTTTAGTCTGGAGAAGAGAAGGCTGAGGGGGGATCTGATCAACGCCTAGAAATACTCAAAGGGTGGGTGTCAGGAGGATGGGGCCAGTCTTTTTTCAGAGGTGCCCGGTGACAGGACAAGAGGGAACGGGCACAAACTTGAACGTAAGGAGTTCCACCTAACATGAGGAGGAACTTCTTCACTTTGAGGGTGGCAGAGCCCTGGAAGAGGCTGCCCAGAGAGGTGGTGGAGTCTCCTTCGCTGGAGACATTCCAAACCCGCCTGGACACGTTCCTGTGGGACCTGCTCTGGGTGGACCTGCTCTGGCAGGGGGTTGGAGGAGATGATGATCTCCAGAGGTCCCTTCCAACCCCATATCATTCTGGGGTTCTGTGATTCATTCTGTGATACCAGGTGCTAAAATACTGAATGTAAGTTGCCAGGAAAAAACCCCAATATATCCAGGTGGTAACAAGGGGACCATGTTAAAAATAGATAAGAATAATGTTTTACGTAGGAAAACCAAGACAGTACTCCTCAGCCTGCTGAAATAAAGGCTCTGCATCACTTCACAGGGAAATGGAGCTACCAAATTAACTTCTAGGGGTAGAAGTGAGCAGTCCCATTTCTTTCCATCAAGAGTGATCAAATAATGTGCGATACAGGCAAAAGAAAATAATTTCTATGACCCACGCACATCTTGCTACCTCAATTTCTTCCCCCAGTCACTACACACAGTGACACTAAGCTCAGCCGAGGTCCGAAATGAGTTCAAGGAAGAATTTATAGTGCCTGAGCTTTGCAGTGAAATTAAACCAGAATATTTACTACTGAAGCATGAAGCAGGCTGATGTGCAAGAGGAAATATTTCTGCCGCAGCTGAGTTTATGGTCTGTTCCAACCACTTTAGGAGAAGGCTATTAAAGCCCCCACAGCTTGAGGAGCAGCTGGGAACCATTACCTGGCTTGGGCTCCGCCATCGCTTCGCTGTCTTGCTCTTTTTCTGGATTTCTCTCATTTTCTCCTTCTTGTACTTTATCGCCTTCCTCAATTTCACTCTCCGCTTTGTTTTCAGCCTAAATGGGATGAGAGATTGTTTGAAGAATGAGAGCTGTACAAGACATTCGCTGCTAACTTGGTTTATAGCTCTCAAATTAATTCACTATCATAAAGGAAGAGATCAAATTTTAAAGGTTCATTGCTACTACAGCCCGTTTTGACAATCGTAACTGAAATCTCAATAAATAAAGTGCTAGACTGGATGGAGGTCCATCAGAACCAGTAAGCCTGGATCCAGCTGAAGGTACGAGAAGCCCTGAGCTGAGAGGACAGGTAAGACCCAGGGCGCTGAGCCAAGCTCACCTTCTCAGATTGTTGCCCGTCTGGCTCCGTCTCCATCTTTTCTTCTTCAGCTCCATCTGAGAAAACAAATAAAAGTTTTTAGAATCGCCCTAACACCCATTTATCCTACTCAACATTTATTTCAGGGTTAACGAAGGTTTTCTGTTCTCTGCTGACAGTGATTTAAAGAAAGCCACAACTCTAAACTCCTGTAGACTAAAAGCTTATTACGCTGATTTTACTTTAAAAATCAAGTTTACTTGCAAATTTAAATTAAACTGGTTTTTCTTTTCAGTCCGACGAACAGGGCAAAGCATGAAGTTATCTAACCTCTGCTGAAACACCCAGTTCACCCTGTAGAGAGAAACTATCAAATCTATCAATTTTAGCCACAGAAAGGACAGTTCAAGGCAGAGTTCTGCACTATTCAAGTCATTCCCCTTGGCAAATCACCGTATTATGAAATGTTTTTCCCGATGCAGCCAATTTGATTCTGTAGATGGTTCTCAGTTACGTGATTAACCTCAATTACGGTGCTGCCAGACTTGTAATTCCTCCTTAGCACGAGATCCCCTGAGCTGCTTTCCATGAAAGGTCTACCCAGAGGCATCCTCACGTGTCGCAGGGCGACCGAAGACTTAAATTCCGTTTTGCAGGTGGTGGAAATACCAGAGTTCTCCAAAGCAGACTTCAAAATAATTGAAGTTCAAGATCCTCCGCACTGGTTTGATGTGAAACCTCCTGTTGTACCTGCTGCTCTGCATAAACACGACCAACTGGTTCTCCAGTCCCGTACGGCTCTTTGTGCTCTTCCTCCAAACACATCTGTCCCCAAACCACTCTGAAATCATTCCTGAGCCCTCAGAAACACATTCAAAGCACATGTTGGGAGTCTGAACTGAACAAAGAAGCTGAAATCAAAGAAATTGGCCCAAAAGGTGTAGTGTTATGGTAGATGTTCCTGGACAACGCTCTCACTAAGACCTTGGTGGGTCAATGTATTGCTTCTTGAGGAAGCTCAGCTGTAATGATACCAATACTCATGGGTTTGTACTGAAAAGTGGATCAATGAAATGATCCGAGTTAAACCCTAACACTTTCTTTGCCTTCTCAATGAAAAAAGCTGTTTTGCAGCTCCTCAAGAACCCAACTGCAGCCATGAATCATGTCTGAGCAGAAGAGCTGGTTGTCGGTTCGATATAAAGCAAGAAAAGACCATAAATTACAAGCTAAAAGCTCTGAGTTTCCTCTGTGTCCAAAATAAAGCCAATTAAACGACTAAAACGGAGCTGAGGCTGAATGAACACACCTCCTGACCATGTTGTCCCAGGACAGCCTGCTCATGTCCCAGCTTCCCAAGATGCTCTGAAAAACCAGAGCCGAGTTGCACCTTCAGTGCTAACACTGCAGAAGACAATAGTGTTGGGTGAGCTCTTCTCCCCCGTGGCTTCAGGTGTTTCTGACAGATGCTGTAAGATGTGCAGGGCTCTCCACAAAACCACCGGTTGGGTTCTCTGGCCAATAACAACTTCCTGGACTTCTCCAGGAGATGGAGCTTCAGCTTTACACCGTGCCCTGAATCCTCAGAGGATACACGCAACGGCCTCTGCCAAGACTGGGTCCAAGCCAAGGCTTCCATTCTGGAGTCATGAAGTACTTCCTTATGAAAAGAGAAGCCCATGCTCAGGAGAAGACTTCTACAGGGACTGGAGGCAGCTCCCCTGCATCACTGCAGCCTCTGGTTCTCAACTGGTCATCAAAAATCTCCATCTACTGTCTGACCAAAGAAGTCTTCCTTCTCCTCAGAGGTCAAAACAGAAGAGCAGAATCATAGAACGGTTTGGGTTGGAAGCGACCATAAAAATCATTTGGGAAATGTTCAGAAGAAACTACAGGTATGTAATACAAACTATTTTGATACGTGGAGGGTTCTCTCACTGCCATGGATGTGTGGGTCCGGAGAGCACCCGCTGCCTCTTACATCTTCACATCTGGAACCCAGAACAAGTCTGCCAGACACCCATAAAAACCTGACCTTGGCCACAAGTAACCTCAGTGTTCTACCACCAGCCCTGAAAAACCCTTCGCTTCAACAGTCAACAATGTGCTTCCTGCCATTGCTCAATTTTGTTTGGTTTTCTGGCTGACCAGACTGAGCCCTTCAAGCTCGTAACCTCTTATTTATTGTCTGCTTGGTATTCAAATAGCTGTTTCAGAGATATCTGAGGAGTTCTGCCAGAGCACAGCCAGGTTCCCTGGCCTTTACAGATGGCTTTCTGAGGAGCAGACGATCAGCTATGGTCCCATCTAACCTCGTGTCTACAGCAGAAGACTAGGTAACAGCCCAACTGGTACACAACTGAGACCAAAATGAGGAAGGAAAAACAAAATAAAAATCAGAACTCATGCATTACCATGTGCTGGATAACAGAATTGTGTGTTTTAACAGCAATTAGTATCTTCTTGGGCTTAGTACACACCTTGTGGTGCTAACCCTTGGCTCATTCATTAAGTTATTCCTTCACAGAACCCTTACGGTGCTGCTGTGCAAGAACAGAAAGTCTAGTTTAATGCACAATTTAATGTACAGGGGCATTAAAGAAGGAGCTTATTCAGATCGTGGAGTCCACCACATGCTGCCACAGTGATATAAAACTGCTGCTGAAAAGCCCTGATCCATCCTAAGCTTCCGAGGGCATTATCCAGTGTTGGGTTCTCATTTTCGGTAATCCTTATTTTACTGGTAATTCCCGTGCGCTACACCGGAGAAAAACAGGTGACCAAAGCGTTTCGCTTTAACAGCAACAGTTCTTTAGAGAAGTTTTTACAGAAGTCCCTTCCATATATAAGAAAATCATACTAAAGTGTCCCACTGAAAGATAATGGTTTTCCTCATGGCTTTTTTTAAGATGATAAACCTACTTATCTGAAGTATCTGCCACCATAATTCAATTTATGGAGACTGGGGATATACCTCCTCGCAAGTTCTCTCTCCAAGTTAAGATTTAGTGACCTAATAATGTCACAGGGAAAAAAAAAAATCTAGATGAGATTTTGTCAGACAGCTGTTTCAAGCCTAGAAGCAGAGCTCCAAACTGGGCTTAAAAGTGTCATCCCTCCTCCTGGTAAATGAAAGAGAAAGTTTTATTCTCTCCTTCAGCAAAAAACCAAACAAAGAGAGAGAGAGAAAAAGCGGAGAACACTCAAGTGCGGTTGGGTTGGTGGAAAGGAAGACCATGAGCTCAAACTAGGAAGATACTGCTCAGGAATACACAAATTTTCCTTCTGGTGTGACACAACCCAAACACCGAGACCTTCCAAGATTCCTCGTATTGGGATACAATGGAATTGCAAGAAAAAGGTCTATAATTTTGTATGAACAACGCAAAACTTAACCACAGGGAGAGGCGGAGCAATACTGAAGATCTGCTTCAAACCAAAACTCCGAGTCAGAGAAGCTCTAGTCTGTGGATGATTTTAAGTCAAAACAGGGAGGTTTCTGTCTCTTAAAAGCTAACGACTTGGTAATTCCACTCTTCTGGAAGGTGAGAGCCTGGAGCTCAGGTTCTCCAGCCTAGAACCAGGCTGAGCAGTGACTCAAGTCTCAGCATCTCATACCAGCAGTGAACACCTTGACCATGGGGCTGAAGGCACCTGCTCCAAAGGAGCTCCCACAGAAACCAGCAGCCTCACATATTTATACTCCGAGGAAGGGGGAAAAAAAAAATCCCTGGAAGGTTCTTGTCACTTAATTGCACGTGATTCGCTTGGGAACCCAAACTTCGAATATGACAATGCTCCTTGCCAGATTCTGAACCGCATTTGAGACAAAGCTGTAAGGCAATAATCGCATCAGCTGCTCCTAAAAATGCCACAAAATCAAGTTTTCTCAAAGAAAAAAGGTCATAGAGCATCTCACAAGAAGAAAAACTGTCCTTGGACTCTCCCCTCGCATCATAATCCATTTGATGGACACTTCCCAAAACAAGATGCTCTTTTATATTACACAGGGACACATTCAGCACCGAAGAGAGTCAGAGGTATGTATGTGTGACACTAAGATTACCGCGAAAAATCCTGACTTTACTCAGCTTTTCTAGTCCTGGCTGTAATAATAGATGTTATTTTAAAATTAGGATGACAACTTTAGGCAGGTTGTAGTCAATGGGTTTTGAAAACTGTTTTCTCGTGTCAGCTGCAAAGCCCTTATTTGCAGCGACAGCGCTCGGGCTCTGCCGTTCCCACCGGCACAAGCCTCTCCGCGCACGGAGGGACTGCGCCAAATACCACATGGACAAGGAAAAAGAAAACCAAAGCTATCCATTATTAATTTGGGGGTTAAGTAAGTTTACCTGGGTTGAAACGGGTTTTTGCTTCTGAATTACAGGCTACTTAAAGTACCTCAGACCCTCTAAAAATTAATTTCTAATTCAAATACAAAAGGATCAGGAAAATCCCCAAACGCTTCTGACTCTCTGCACGAGAACGACACAAATGACTCTTGCCTTTCAGCCGGATGCAAACACAACGGTTACTGATTTTCCTCTATGATCTAACGAGGTTAATGAATATACATCATGGCCAGCGCAAAGAGAAATCGATTAGTTGGAGACACACGACCCGGTTAGAAAAGGGGAAGGCTTTAATGAGAAAGAGCCTGTAAATCCCTCCTTCGTGGCACCGATGATGCTCTTTAACCCTCCCCAGCAGGTCTGGTATTTACCTTCCAGGCTGCAGGGAAGCAAATGTGGGTATTTATTAAATCAGCAGGAGGCAGATGGTTGTGAGACACCAAGGGACACCTTTCGAGAGGGAGGAACCACTTGCAGAAACGTCCCCTCTCCGCACCCCTCTTCAAACCCCAAGCGGGGAATACTTTCTGTCTCTATGGAAGCTGGTTGCATTTTGCAGCTCCGAGATCACGGAGCCTCATTGTCTGCCACATGAAGAATTTATAACTGACTTCTCACGAAGCCCAGCGACTTTACAGAGAAGTAAAACTGACTTTAGGTCAACAAGTAAACTGATAACAATAGATCCACAGAGAATTTACTGCGTTACCAGCAAACAGACACTTGCAGCGTAAGCAGATCCGGAACCTCTGTGTCATCGGAAGAACAATAAGCAAAACCCACCTCTAAACACACGGAATCACCAACGCGAGCTTCAGCTCGGCAAAGAGTTTAAAGATGCCCTCAAGACATCCCAGTCTCCTTTGTTTTTACTCAGGCAACACACCCAACCTGTCAAAAGTCAGGCTTGAATATTAGTATTTAATTGAGAGGAATTATACTACAGCTCCGGAAAAATCCTGGGTCTGAATATGATAATTCTGCTATTATCGAAACCAGAATTTACATTTTCCACAGCAAGTCGGGACTCCACAGCCTCCAGAGCTCCCTCTGCCTCTGCTTCCCGCAGCTCGTGGGCTCAGCACAATGACCCGGTGGCTTCCACGGAGAAGGTTTTGGAGAGTTGACAGGAGCTGCAGCTCTTGTGCGAGGAGGGATCAACGGACTCGACCCTCCAGCGGCACAGAACCAGCTGAGGGGCACCTGCACACACACAGAGCGCTCCGAGGCCGCTCATTTTACAACGGTTGTGATATTTCTGAGTTAAAGCACATCCTGGAGACCACGAGAGAAACCATCCTGCCAAAAACGAAGTCAAATAACTTCTCCTGCGTAGGTATCCTTGTGCGTGGTTTTCTAGTATGTGTATTTGAGAACGATATCAAATAATCCATAAAATGTTAATTTTAATCATCCACTTAAACGGCTTACAGTTGTAGGGGAGACAGTCAATCAGAGCCCTGTTCCCTCAGTGCTCGCTGTCACAGATGAGCTACAGCTTGACGCACCCATACTGGGGGTCCTGGGCTCCCCAGTTGCAGAAGGACAGGGAACTGCTGGAGAGGGTCCAGCAAAGGGCTACAAAGATGATGAGGGGCCTGGAGCATCTCTCTGATGAGGAAAGGCTGAGGGACTTGGGTCTCTTTAGTCTGGAGAAGAGAAGACTGAGGGGGGATCTATCAACACCTAGAAATACTCAAAGGGTGGGTGTCAGGAGGATGGGGCCAGTCTTTTCTCAGTGGTGCCCAGGGACAGGACAAGAGGGAACGGGCACAAACTGGAACATAAGAAGTTCCATGTAAACGTGAGGAGGAACTTCTTTGCTGTGAGGGTGGCAGAGCCCTGGAAGAGGCTGCCCAGAGAGGTGGTGGAGTCTCCTTCTCTGGAGACATTCCAAACCCGCCTGGACACGCTTCTGTGGGACCTGCTCTGGCAGGGGGTTGGAGGAGATGATCTCCAGAGGTCCCTTCCAACCCCATATCATTCTGGGATTCCATGATACATTGTGCCAAAGGAAACACTTGCAGTGAAATACTTGTTAGAATAAGTCCTAAAACGCACAAGTAACTGCCTCCAGAAGGGGCACTTCAGAGACTCCTTGTGCAGCACACACATATGCACTCACTGTAGTTAATCACCTTGGAAAGCCATTAAGAAAGCACACAGACTCAGTGAAGGCTTAATTGAAGCTACTAAGTACCCCAGGATCTCCCTTCTCTGCAGCTTAAGCACCAGCCAGAAGAGCTGGGATCCCTCAGTTCCTCTCCTCAATTCATTTTTAGTAAAACAGACACAGAGCATCTTCACCCATCCTCCTCTTCAACCTTCAGTCACTCTTTGGAAAGCCAAAGCCGATCTCTACCACGCTGACCACGCCATCTGAACCACCTGAGTCTCTGCTTAACTCTACTGAAGCCCTACATTGACTGCAACCTCAGCCAGTTTGCTGTCAACACCAAGCTTTGTGGCACGGTCAACACACTGGAGGGAAACGATGCCATGCAGAGGGACCTGGACAGGCTGGAGAGGTGGCCCTGTGGAAACCTCATGAAGTTCAACCAAGCCAAGTGCACAGTCCTGCACCTGGGTCACGGCAACCCCAGGCACAAATACAGGTTGGGTGGAGAATGGATGGAGAGCAGCCCTGAGGAGAAGGACTTGGCAGTTTTGGTGGATGAGAAGCTCGACATGAGTTGGCAACTGTTGGTGTAAATCTCCCCTTGGAAGAGAGGAGATTTAGACTAGATATTAGGAGGAAATTCTTTACTGTAAGGGTAGTGAAGCACTGGAACAGGTTGCCCAGGGAAGCTGTGGATGCCCCATCCCTGAAAGTGTTTAAGGCCAGGCTGGATGGGGCTTTGAGCAACCTGCTCTAGTGGAGGTGTCCCTGCCCATGGCAGGGGGTTGGAACTCGATGATCTTTAAGGTCCCTTCCAACTCTAACCATTCTATGATTCTAACAGGCACTGGCAGCCCAGAAAGCCAACCCCATCCTGGGCTGCATCCCCAGCAGCATGGGCAGCAGGGTGAGGGGGGGATTCAGCCCCTCTGCTCCGCTCTGGGGAGACCCCCCCACAGTGCAGCCTCCAGCTCCAGGACCACCAACAAAGACCTTAGAGCCCCTTCCAGTCCCTCAAGGGGCTCCAGGAAAGCTGGGGAGGGACTCTGCATCAGGAAAGGGAGCCAGAGGACGAGGGGGAAGGGTTTGACACTGAAAGAGGGGAGATTGAGCTGAGATCTGGGGAAGAACTTCTTTGCTGTGAGGGTGGTGAGAGCCTGGCCCAGGTTGCCCAGAGAAGCTGTGGCTGCCCCATCCCTGGAGGGGTTCAAGGCCAGGTTGGACAGGGCTTGGAGCAACCTGGTCTGGTGGGAGGTGTCCCTGCCCAGGGCAGGGGGTGGCACTGGATGGTTACTAAGGTCTCCTTCCAACCTGAACCATTCTATGATTCTATAGCAATTTAAAAGGAACCATCATCAGGTTTTAGAAAAAACTAACAACGAAGACTTAAAAGAGGAGATTCTTGGATATTAAGGTAAGATGGGACAGATTGCAGGAGCTTATTTCCCCATTTTGCGTTCCCTGTTGCTTATAATTCACCAGTATTAAGAGTTTTTAAATTATTGTGGAGTGAGGCTATAATTTTATTTCTGAAATATAACAACCGATGAACTTTAATTATTGTAAGGAACCTTAAGTAGATATTTTTTTAGTTCTCTGTAGCAACATTTAGATATAAAACTCCAGGTCCATGTGAAAGCACACCTCCTTTCAGCAGTAGCCCCCCCCCCGACGCTGTACTTCCCACGTACTGAGCACACCTCTGCCCGCGTGAGCTCCGGGTTCCCCCGTGCCCCCCAGCGCAAAGCCGTTTTGGAGGTGGAAGGCACCACAGATTGCGGAGTGACCCAGTTCACTCTTGCTGAGCGGCTCCCCCAGGGGGAACCATCTGCTGTTGTCCTAATTTACACCATTAGTCACAGCCCGATACAAATCGCATTAACTCTAACAGGACAGTATTACTTCCAGAACTTACCACGCAGCTCGTTGAGAAATAATCACATTACGGTCATCGGCTCTCCCCATATTGAGGGACGAGCACTTAAAAAAAATATCTGTTTGTAACTTGTGTGCAAATTCTCCCAGAGAAAGCGCTAACCTACGGACGAGCGATATCACCAAGGACATAGCGATGGGCGACTTCCACCGGTGTAGGACTGAAAACTAAGACTCAAAGCAGCAGATGTGTTAGAGGTCCTTCAAGTACTACAGCAGAGACTGCACTTGGAGAATGCAGAAAAAGGAAGCAAAGACCCAGAAAGTTCTGGAGCACTGTGTCCAGTTCTGGGCCCCCCGGTTGCAGAAGGACAGGGAACTGCTGGAGAGGGTCCAGCAAAGGGCTACAAAGATGATGAGGGGCCTGGAGCATCTCTCTGATGAGGAAAGGCTGAGGGACCTGGGTCTCTTTAGTCTGGAGAAGAGAAGACTGAGGGGGGATCTGGTCAACGCCTAGAAATACTCAAAGGGTGGGTGTCAGGAGGATGGGGCCAGTCTTTTTTCAGTGGTGCCCAGGGACAGGACAAGAGGGAATGGGCACAAACTGGGACATAAGAAGTTCCATCTAAACATGAGGAGGAACTTCTTTGCTGTGAGGGTGGCAGAGCCCTGGAAGAGGCTGCCCAGAGAGGTGGTGGAGTCTCCTTCTCTGGAGACATTCCAAACCCGCCTGGACACGTTCCTGTGGGACCTGCTCTGGGTGGACCTGCTTTGGGAGGATGTTGGAGGAGATGATCTCCAGAGGTCCCTTCCAACCCCATAGCATTCTGGGGTTCTGTAAAATGATTTGTGATAAGCTGACCAACACAGCAGCCAACACCACCACAGAGAAAAATAAAAGATTTACAGAAAAGCTGGTCGATCTGTGCCAGGCTCAAGAGGTGAAAGGGTAAGTCAGCGGGTACGTAGCAAAAGGTGTGTCTGCTCGTTTTACTGTCCAAGGAGAGCTAAATTAGTGTTAAAAACACAAAGGGGTTACAGAGTGATTTCTCTTTACAGGGAGTTATCACTCCCTGTAAGTTTTACTTTCCAGAGTAATTCATAAACATTTTGCAACTGCCATAGTTCCAGAAAACGGACTTTGCACAAGTATCTGCTGAATGTGCCTGGAAACAGCTCAGTTGAAACTACACTCTAAAACAAGGGCTTCGTAGTGTAACGTACAACAACCGGAGGCAGGAACTGTGGCGTTACTGTGTACCAGTTCACCATTCACTAAGTTCCTCGCTTGCCACCAAGACTTACAGGAAAACTGGTCACCAAAAGGCGTGATGTAACTTTATAAAACTCAACTGGAGCACCAAGAGCTGATAAAACACAGTGTGCTTTATCCTAACCCCAGCGCTAAAAGGCAGCATCCTTCAACTACTCTCATACCCACACAACTGGAGCGAAATGTTCCACCCTGGCATTTTTTGCCACCTCAACCCTACGGCTCCCGAGTAACAGCATTTCCCTTTAGTCCGAGAAAGAAAAATTGCTAAAACTAAAGCCAGTCCTAAGTTCGTTAACTCAGTACCAAGCATTAATGACCCTGCAGCAAGCAGAAACGGAATGCTCTGTCACGCTCTCCTTACCTGCGATTCCCGTCTCGAACTCATGGTTTATTATGAGGCAGAAGAAAAGGCCCAAGAAACCTCCTCTGCAGAAATTCCTGCCTTTTGATGGACAACCTACCGATTTTCTCCGGCTCGTCTGGGCCCGTCCCGGCAATGCAGCTGCTCTCCAGCCCATACGTAGGATCCACCTTCCCAGAGGCTCTCGCTGCTTCCTGTACTTTCTTTACGTGAGCTTCAACCAGCTCCAGCGGAACCTCTTCTCTGACGCGAGAAAACTCCTCTGTTAAAAAAAAGAAAAAAAATCACATGGAAAATGTTCTATTGTGAGGTTTTTTTATGGCAAATTAAAAGTGATTATTTTCTCTGATCAATGTGTAGGTACATCTCATGATAAAATGAATGCTCAAATATTTAAGTTCCTTCTTTTCACATTAGGTAGTGAATTTTCTCTCTCAGGAAAGAGAGAGGTAGGAAAGAGTCTCTTCCCAATTATATAAATTGTCTTTCATGTGCAAAAATAGGGAAAAAAGCAAAAGGAACTATTTCACCAAGTTTTTTACAGGACACATAATGTGGTAGAGAATTTCACACACAAGTAAAACAGGAAAAATACAAGTTTATCACTGTGCATCTACCCATGTAGTGACAGGGTGAGGGGTAATGGCTTTAAACTGAAAGAGGGGAGATTGAGCTGAGATGTGGGGAAGAACTTCTTTGCTGTGAGGGTGGTGAGAGCCTGGCCCAGGTTGCCCAGAGAAGCTGTGGCTGCCCCATCCCTGGAGGGGTTCAAGGCCAGGTTGGAGGGGGCCTGGAGCAACCTGCTCTGGTGGGAGGTGTCCCTGCCCAGGGCAGGGGGTGGCACTGGGGGGGCTTTAAGGTCCCTTCCAACCCGAACCACTCTACGATTCTATGATTTACTAATGTCAGTGGCCACAGTGACACCAACTACGAGGTGGTGCCCACAAACGCTATCACTAGTCGGTGAGCACAAGAGAGGAAGACAAGCCATTTTTAGACATTCAGTGGCCTTCAAGAACTATTCTAACCCGCTTGTAAATTGGTAGTTTCAGCAACAACAGAGCACCAAACTGGGTATCAGTAGATCTCCTTTCTATATACATGTAAAATTGTTATTACAACAACTCATCCTTAAGAAACTCTAGAAACGGTCAATTTTTAGAGCAGAATAAGTTGTGGAGACAAAGTGAAAGCCCTTGCTGGGGCCAACCCGTACCTAAGGCAGCCTTGGCCGCAGCGGATGCCACCCGGGGGTCCACCACGGAGGCCAGGAAGGCGACGGTGCTCATGACGGGGTTGCCGGACTGGCTGAAAGGGACGGGCTGATACGCCAACGGGCCCAGGGACGCGTCCGAGTTCTCCAGGTAGGGATCTTCGATGGGGAGCCTCAGGAAATGGAGAATGCACTCATCCTGTGTACGACTCCCGACATGCTCCGAGACCTTGTTCCAGTCATCTTTGTACATCTCCAGAGCCTACAAAAAACAGAAAGCATCGTATTCACATTGCCTGCTCTGGGGAAAAAACAAAACCACCTTACTTTAGGCAAAAAAAGGGTTTCAGTGCTAGTTATTTTTGGTGATGGAACAATAAATCGGGATCAGGCAACTATTTAACATCGTATTTTCTCTGGTAGCAAAATTACTCTGCAGAAGAAATATGAACATCTCACTGGGGCATCAGTTAAATTTAAACTGCGGGGATCGTCACGTGAGTTTTATGCTGTTACTGTATCAAAAAACTGTCAGAAGATTTGGGATTTACGAGTAATATTTGCATAGTTAGTGTTTCCCCATTTCGTTTTCCCATGAACAGCTTTACAGAGAAATAAGTTTGTTTATTCTACCAAGTCTCACCAATTCTTTGAATTCCCACAACTACTCCCCCTGAGGGCAACTCTCGTGTTCTCTCATTTATGTCTTAACACACTAAGCTCTTTGGGGCAGAAACAGTCTTTATTTCACACACTTTTATTTATACTACCCACGATAGTAGAAGTCCAGTCTGTAGATCCAACAGATGTTACGAAAACAAGGAGCAACAAAACAAGGGAAAAAAAAAAAAAAAAAGAAGGAAAATATTCTCTATCATGAAGCCAGAAGAGATCAGATCTCCAGCAGCCGTTAATCAGTCAGATTTTAATTAAGCATTCGGGTTAATTATCTACATTATGATGTAGATGAACCACCAGACAAACTAAGAACTTCCAGATTAAATCAAAGATTATTTAATTCTAAATTTCGGTCACTTTTAAAGTTACTTAGGAAAAGTCTGAACAAAATGATGGAATGACAATGAGCTACTGAAGCCACAGAAGAGAATCACAGAATCCTTTAGGTGGGAAAAGACCTTTAAGACCATTGAGTCCAACAGTCTCTGATCTAGTTGTTTTTTGTTTTTTATTTTTTATTTTTTTTTTTTTAAAAACTACCAAATTAGTAAAAGAATCAAAGTGGGAGCCTAATAGAATATCATCCCTTAACAAGCATGCATTTATTTTTTTTCTGGAAAGAAAATGCTTAGCTGGGAAAGCACCAGGCTACGGGAACGCCGAGCTCCAGCAGAGCTTCACTGGATGGGAAGAACATTCCAGGAACTGTTCAAGACCAGGAGCTGGACAACACAAAGGGCTTTGAAAGCTTGATAGAAAGAGCAAGTCAGTTTGGGAATGAATAAAGATGGGACTACACTGGCCAGCCTGGTCCATACCAAAGGAATCAACGGTCTCCAACTCCTTATGAACCCCTCTCCTGTCTCACCCGAGTGTCTACAGCAACGAGGAACCGCTCCGTTCACTAGGTCATACTCATGGGGAAGGATTTATTCAACATTCAACCTTCACTTCCCTTTCCCTAACGCCATCTCGGTGCTGTAATGTGTCACCCTACATCCATTTTTAATCACCCTATCACATTAGATCAGCTTTGCTTCTTCGTGGGCACAGAGAGGCATTTTTTTCTTTTATTTTTTTTGCTCATTCTCCTTCATTGCTCTTTATTTTTCTGCCAGACAAACTAGCTCTCACAATAGCCGTCCTTACTATAAATAGCTGAAAATGCACTTAACTATGCAAGAATAGTGCTCCGTGGAGACAGGGAGAAGCAGTGTGGCAGGGAAAGATGATTCTGGGAGGGAAACGCTATTTCCTCCCCCCAATTCATTCAGTCAACAAGCGGAAGGACAATAATTATTTTAGATAAGATTTATTCTTTGGAACTTCACTGCATATATATTTGCCCAAAGCTACCCTGAGGATTTAATTGGACTGAGCTGGCTCGTTATAGCTGAATTACTTATGCTTGAACTGATATACTCTTTACTGATTTATTCATAGCTTAAATCCATGAAGAATGAAGAACAAAAACATTATTAATTTAAACTCGCATTAAATAAAACTGCAATCTCAAGACTTAGGGGGGTTTGGGGTTTGTTTTTTAAAAACGAAGAAGAACGTGTCATCTGGATTATTTTGTTAGGCTACTACTTGCTGTGTGTGACCACAAGCTACAAACGTACAAAAGAATGAATTTTAAATATTAAAACTAGTAAGAAAAAAAGCCAGAGTATCAAGATATTAGTCTTGGTTTTCCATACAGGAATGGTGTGAAAGACATCTTTGCTGTTTTCACCCCATAAGCAAATTTTTCCATGTGCCAATATAAAAATAGAGGCTAAACAGCGTGTACCAACCTAATATTAAAAAAAATATATATATCTATTTTGGTTATTTGATGAACACCCTTCCATATCCGTGAAGGCTGAATCAAAGTGTGCTGCTGCTGAGGCGCTTTGGGCAGCTCAGAAGAGAAGCCACACACAGAAGCTGAGTGTTGATCAGCCCCATCAAGCCCCGCCAGGCCCCATTGTCCGCGCTTTTCCTTATGAAATTCACTTTTCAATGGGTTTACTGACACATGGAAAGACAAAAAAAGGCAGAACAATAATGGAATTGCAGCCTGGTTTAAGCTCTCCGCAAGTAAAAACAAACACACACCCTTCCAAGCTTGAATTCTTAGACCAGAACCTTGAATTATACAAAAGAAAAAAAATGCATATATGAAAAAAGCCAACCACCCAACCTCTACATCAAGAAAATGCTCCTGGAGAAGAAAACTAAGTAGATGATAATTTCTTTATAGGAAGTGGCAGCACATTAATTATTTCAGGCCACCAAGATTCTTCTTCCGAAAAACAACGCTGCCCCTATGCGAGCGTGGAAGACTGGAACATCCTTCTGCAGGGCACCTCCTGCCATGGTTTCCATCCCAGACCGGAACTCCGAGAGACCTGACAATCCCCTGTGCTTCAAGAGCATCAGACTGAGCAATCTGGGGACAAAGACTGGATTCTAGCATGCCAACAGTTCCCTGACCTCATTTTTTCACAGCACCGATGTGATTTGAGTCATCTTGTATATATTTCTCGTAGACTTCGGGACAAAGCTTAAGGAACACATCAAGTGCAGCTACGTGGCAACAGGAATGAGATGTATGGGATTAAAGAGCTATTAAATAAAGAGCTTCCCTTCTGGGTGGCAGGAGACAGGAAGCAGACCCCTCCGTTTCTTAACTAATTCAACTTCAAAAATTAGCTGTTTCCCTTAACGTGCTGTGGCAGAGCCAGGAACCTTTAAATTTATCAGAATTTCAAAATATTCATACTTGAAGGGCATTTATTTCATACTGTTATTATGAAAATATCTCTCTGTGCTGCAAGATCTGTTCTTGAGTTTATGGAAATGTTCTTAAAACGCTTAATTTCTGGTTTGCAGACACAAGTCAGAACTGAACCTTGAAGTAGATGAAGCCCCTCGAGTACCCAGATGTCACCACCATCTCTTTTTAGTACTAACGTTCTCGTAGCCATGATGGTCAAATAAAAAGATATGGTTTGGAGGGAGACCTGTGAATTTTAACCAGTTGAAAAGCTGTGGACACACCGATACTCAACCACTCCCTCCTCCAGCTTCACCAGTTGGCTCTCAAGGGATCGCTTCCCACCACAAACTCTGCTTTGCTCTCCCAGTTTCTGTAAAATCATGCACTTGTCAACTTGTCAACTCCACCTCGAAGTAATTATTAACCTATACATTTTTAAAGCAGGTGATATCCTACATATTTTAGTTTCCTGGCCCCCACCCTCCATGGACTTACTTCTAATAGCAGCAACGTCTCTTGTTCCGTCCATTCTCTTCCAGCACTTGCACCTTTACTCTGCAAAAGATGGGGGGGAAAATACTGAAATACAGGTCTTTTTGCACAGAACATCTTAGAAGAAAACATTAAGAAGGAAAATGTTACTTAATCCACTCAAACAAGGGAACAGGACTTATGTCAATGTAACTTTAGCCCCCATTAAAGCTCTGCTTCCGAGGCAGAAGGGCTGGACTGCGGAAGGTGCAGGCTGGGCCAAAAATCAGTTCCTCTGTCTAAAAGTTCATCAGTAACTTGGTAAAATAATAAATTTTTACGAGTGTGATGAGTTATCTGAAAAGACAGAGTAATTACAGCAAGATAATCTGCATATTTAGCCATCACTTGGCTCCAGGGGTTGCTGCTCCTAAATCTACAGCCGGTGGGTAACTCCTGAAATTTCCTAAAAGTTACAAAACTTTGGGTGAAAGCTTCCCCTTCTGTGACTGCAGACACCCATATCCATCACACGTCAAATAAAGCCAAAAGCCGCTTGTCACCTGCTCATGAAAGAACCTTCTCTCGATGGGATGTCTCTGTACAAGACCACACCAAAAGGAAAAGGGTGTTTAGGAGAAGGAAATCATCTCAAGATGCATTTCAAGCAGATCATTAACCCACAGAGAACGTTAACCAAAGTGAGTCATCCAGCAGCTGGTCAGTTCTCAAACAGCCAAAAGAGCTATTGCCACACATAAAACAAAAAGGGAAATCAACTCCTGCAAACAAATCTGCTCAAGTTCATCGCTACAGATGCTCGTGAACAGAAGCAGAGTCCAGAACCAGTAAAAGATTCACGAATTTGGTGAATATTTACACCTCCCTAAACTAAGTGGAAAAGTCACCCCATGATATGCGATAAGGAATCAGGCTTCAAATCCTGATCTCTTGTGGTTTGATTTTCTCGGGTTTTTTTTGAATAGTTACGATCTCTTGGGCCAATAAACACTGTAGTTCAGAAACCAGTTACACAGAACTAATAACATGATATTCCTGCAACAGCTCCCAGCACCATCAGGAACACACATAGGTATCAGGCAGCAGGAGTTAAAGGCAAGAAGTTATGAAATTATCAACATTATTACAATGATATCCTAAAATTTTAACCATCCAATACAATATATTGCAGTGAAAGGGCTAAAACATCCCCTGCAAAGGTTTGGTGAGACCTTTTGCAATCAAGCCCCTTTCTAGTTCTCTCAGTCTGGAAAACCCTGCTCAGACTTGGAAAACAGGACAGTTAAAGACCCTGCTGAAAGATCTCCGTTTCCCTGTTGAATTATCGGAGGGTGTGTTGATTTTGAACCGTTTGTGTGAAATACATATTTCCGTGTTTGAAGACTGAGAGTTATTGACTATTTTGGGACAAGTACATGCCTTTACTTCTACAAACTCAAAACATCCAACACAACCACGTATCTCAGTGTCCTACACCGCGACAGAAGGATCTAAACCAGGAATTTAAGAGTAACATAAATCGTCTCGATGTCACCTAGTGGAGGACACTTGAGGAATAAACCCTTAATACAAGGCCCAGGGGACAAAATGCCAACACACTTGCCTTTGCTAACGTCTTCTTTGAGTAAATGTCTGTGCGAAGCCCAAAGTTCTGCAGATCAGTTGGTTTCTCTTTGTTTTTCTCAGGAAAACTCAGCATCTGCTGAGCAGCTGGAACCTGTGAAGAAACATGACAAGAGAAAGGTGAGAGGGGCAGGAATTAAGAGTTATTTAAGGTTTTCAGACTAATTTTAAACAGAACACGGACTGGAAAAAAGTAACTTGAACATGAGTCTAGAGAGAAGACTTTACATAACATTAAAATACTAAAAGATTTGTTTTGGAGAGTCCAACTCCCTGGAATTCTCGACCCAGATGGACACAAAAGTGAACATTTCAGCAAATCACACACAAATTATTTGTACACTGGCTGGAGCGAAGGCAAAAACCCCTTGGAGCGACTCACGGGGCTCACCTGCGGAGTGCGGATGTGGAGAGGCATAAGTCCGGAGGGGGTGTCAGCCAACACATTGAAGTGGGGAGTAGGAGGAGGCCCCATGGCCATGGGGCGGCTTTCTGGGTCCACTTGGTAGTTAATGAGACCCCACTGCTCCAGGAAAGCATGTACTCTAGGAAACAAATTAAAAATCTTAAGAACTAAAGCCTTGCTGGTGCTTGCCATGGCAGAGAGGAGACAGCAAAGGAAGAAGTTTGTGTTTCTGGATCAAACCAAGATCCAGAATCTTCTATAATCCTTCAATAATCACAAATAGTGATACAAATCACACAGCACGAGCTTTGTGCAGCCTTTTATGCAACACGCCGAAGTGCAGTCAACAAAAACATGATATTTTTCCTTACAGATAACAGAAAATGACTTAATTAAGGACAACGGCAAAGCAAAGCTAGAGCTGCATCCGTGGAACCATCTGCAAGCAGTGTCCAGACCGTGAGGGCCGCACGATCATAAAACTGACGTAAATGAGTTGCAAAAACTGGAATTCCTGAAAAAACTCCACATACTTATGGAAAAAGCGGGGAAACTGTCTGCTAATCAACATCTTAAAAAAGAAAGATCCGCAGCTTTTACCTCATGACAGCGCAGACATCCCCGGTCAGATTCCTCCTGCAGGCGGTGCTGGTCAAGTACTCTTGAGGGTTTAAGCGATAGGTGTCAATCATGAAGTTGCGATAAGCCAGGTATCTGGAAGACAATTAATAAATAGTTCACATACACCGATGTCTAACAAAGTTTAGAACACGTATTTTAGTATTCCGCCTTCTCCAAACTCTTGTCTTAACTGACGAGCAAGCACCAACGGATATCTTTAGTTGATGAAGTTTAAGACTCAGTATCAAAAGCAATAGGTAAGCAGAATTTATTTTTATATACTGAATATGACCAATATTCAGTATATTCAGGATATTTTTATATACTGAATATGAGGGCAGGGGGATTGGAACTTGATGACCTTTAAGATCCTTCCAACTCTAACTGTTCTATGATTCCTTATACAAATTGTTTGAAATAAACTACTGTAAAATTCTTGCTAGGCCTGTTCTTTGGATGGACTAAAAACGTAACATCCTCCGCAAGGATGGCTTCACAATAACGTATTATAAGCAGATTTCTGCCTTTAGAAAATCGAAGATGCGGATGGAGTGTGCAAAACAGCAAGTAACCAAAAATATAAACCATACAGAGATGGAACACCACTGCCTTTCACAGGCAAGACATAAGCGCACACATTCCTGCCCAAAGCCCACATCTTCATTTTGACCAAATTATATATGAAACTTGCTGGAAAAAAAGGGTTTTTTTGAATGCTCCTGGAGAGAACTGGGTTATCGCCTGCTCAGGGATAGGAACTTTGAAGCAGTCTTGGCTGTAGAAACTGGTTTAATATTTCTTAGTTAAGGTCACGTCACTAGGTGAAGAGAGAGGCCCAAGACAGAAACATCCCTAAAGTTTATCCCAAAGGGAGTCTGTTTTCCAGGATGACATGACCCATCAGCTAAAACTTGTCAACACCGAGAAAGAGAAGTCAACTAGTATTTGGTTAAAATTCCCTTTAAGACAGAAACCGCCCCCCGGGCAGCACTGTCACGAGAATGAACCTGTGTGAGCTTCTGGAACACGGTATTTTGTTTGGCCCAAAAACTGAGCTGGAGGCGAGACATTTCCATTCAGAAGGATGTTTTTATTTTATTTAAAAAGAAAACACAGGGCCAACACCACACGCTATTCCTACAATCTCTAAATGGTAACAAAAACACACTTCTAGGATAACATCAGGACTGGGAGGAGTCTCTAATTTACTCCACTCATCAGCAATAACCAGCAGCGGCTCATGGATGAGTATCAGGAGACCTTCGAGCCCCTTCCAGTCCCCTCAAGGGGCTCCAGGAAAGCTGGGGAAGGACTCTGGATCAGGGACAGGAGCCATAGGAGGAGGGGGAAGGGTTTGACACTGAAAGAGGAGAGATTCAGATCAGATATTAGTAAGAAAATTTTCACTGTGAGGGTGGTGAGAGCCTGGCCCAGGTTGCCCAGAGAAGCTGTGGCTGCCCCATCCCTGGAGGGGTTCAAGGCCAGATTGGACGGGGCTTTGAGCAACCTGGTCTGGTGGGAGGTGTCCCTGCCCAGGGCAGGGGGTGGCACTGGGGGGGCTTTGAGGTCCCTTCCCCCCCAACCATTCTATGTTTCTATGATAGTCACCTCTGCAAGTCAGACTTGTAGAGAAGTTGTGTGTAAAGACTAGAGACTGAAGATCACTCAGGGTTCCAGAGACCTCAAGAAGTCTCTAAGTCCATCTCCTACTCAAAACCACTGAATTTTGACCAAGTTGCTTCGGGCTTTCTCCAGCAAGGCCTGAAAGACTCCAAGGAAGAACCTTCCCAGGGCTCAATCCCAGTGCTTTATCTTGTTCAGATTTCAAAATTTCTCTTCTATCAAGACAGAACTTGCTGTGCTTCAGTTTGACTGATTTCTGCTACCACAAACCTCCATGAGCCTGGCTCATCTTCTCAGTATTGGGCAACTGCTACGAGGTCTCCCGATCCTTCTCTTCTCCAGGCTGAAAACCCCTAGTTTCTAATTTCTACCTCAATATTACATCAGAAGCCTCAGAAAATATCAGTTGTGCCTGAGAAACTGAGGGGAAAAAAGTCAGTTTGAAGAAATGTTGTGTATGAAAAATGTGTGGCTTTGCTGATGTTAAGACAATGTAATGAGAAGACACCTCAAATGCTTCATTTAGTAGTTAATTAAAAAAAAAAAGTCTAAGATCCCCAGAAGCTCTGCAACTAGACCAAGAATTGACATCAAGATAAACGGAACACAACAGGCCTAGTTCCACCGTCGGAGTCGACAAGCAGATAATGGTGTTCAAATTTAGGGGTTTTTATGGTGAACTCTCAGGTTTTAGGGTTGTAACTTCATATAGAAACACGCACGTTGTTCAATAGCCTGATGTCGATCACTTTCCTCTGATCAACCACCTTTCAAGATTGCTCTAAATAACTAGATTTACTGTTATAACAAAAAATTCTCTTTTAGTAACGCACGTAAAAGCCTTGTGGTAGATTCTCAAGAAGAATTTGATGCAAAATCAGCAGCTTCTCCTGTTACGTTGCTAAGTCAGATCAGAAGTTAAATCATTTCATGTATGAAAAAACCTACAATACCTCAAGACTATAATCAGCTTTTTTTTTTCCCCCCATTTTAAACAGCTTGAGGGAAGCTGTTCAAGCTGTTTAAACAACTGAGTGTGTATAATTCTGAATTAAGAACAATTAAGTTCCGCAGCAGACACCAGACCCCACAAGGAGATGAGACTGGTACAAACTGGATCTGAAAACTCCTCCTAGATTTAATAGCCACGTCCAGAATTCAAATGTCATCAGAGGGTTTGGAACAACTATATTAGAAAAAAAATACTCTTCTTCCTGCAATACACAACTCCAGCTCTGCGATTTAAATCAGAGTATCTAGCATTTGAAGACACGGTTACATCTCAGGCCTGTGACGATTTGTTTTCCGACCCTCACCTGCACTTTCAAAATTACCCATCAGCTGCTCAGGGAGCCGTGAAATCACCACAGATAACTGCAAAATCCATTCCACGCTCTGACAAAGCATCCTACAAACAAACTCACTCATCAGGGCTTACACACGGAACTCCCCAGTCTCAAAAATACAGCGTGGCATGAGAGGAGAGAGAAAAATAAGGAGGATTATCAAGTTTCTACAGTATCATGAATATTTTTTCAGGTTTCTCGGGAAGATGATCACGTCTTGTACCACACTAGGAAAGTCAAGAATTTGTTCCAGTATTACTTGGGAGAAACCAGTTTTATTTTTCCAGGATAACCACTATTAACTATTACTTTGATATTTAAACTTTTAACTCTACTGCAATAATGCAGAGATATCATCAAACTACAGGAAGTGGTCGTACGAGCGCTCTTTGCTCCTTTCATGCCCCCAGAGACAACATCCATTTAACACGTGACCACAGGATTCAGGAAACCAGAACTTTATCCTGCCACGCTCTTATACGTCTGTATTCACACGTTTTACTTACATTTCTGGAGTCTTGGACTTGTTTTTTCCATTGAAGAATTCAGGAAGAGCACGACGTTCAATCACATGAATACTGTAATGAGAAAATACAATTCAGATGCCAAATATTAAATAATATTGGAGTATTCTGCACATCTTTTGAGGGAGAACATTTATAGCATGGAATATATTTTATTTTTATTCTTTTTTAGAAACCTGAGCATTCCAGCATGACCCTTTAAAATTTGCTTATTCCATCAAATAAGCAAAGCTGCATTAGAAAAGCATCACGAAACTCAGTCGTTGATCTCAGCACAACTTATGCACCCGACGCTGCCCTGATCAAACTCAGAGAAGCGCGGAGCAGCCGCCCATTTTCCACTCCACCTTCATGAGTTCTGACAGAAACACCTTTATTCTCCAACCTACTTAGTGTGAATATTCAGCAAAGTACCAATAGCTCAAAGAAACCAGCTTTATGGTGTATATAGATAGATATATACACACACACACACTTAGAAGACGCGTGTGCGAGTGCCTTGATTCCAACTCCAAAAGCTGGCTCTACAGAAATTCCAAGAGCTCACAAATCAGGCAGGAGACTGGCTTCAAGAACGTAGCTCGTACCTCCCTGGTCAATTGGGAAAATAAGTATCCAGAGTATGGATATTTGGAGCGACTTAAACACCGTCTGATAAAGAATTCTTCCCCTTTGCACTCCAAGGAAGAAATATGGAACAAAACCTGACCCCCTCTGGAAGAGCAGAACTAACGACCCGTGAGATGCTGTGCATTATATAAAATAAACTATGGTAAAGATCACAGAAAATTCAGCTTTAGTTATTTGACAGATACTCATTTTTTCCCCTTCCATAGCTGTTCCAGGTGAAGTACCCACGGCACATGATGTGATATATAAGAGGGTTTTGACTGCAAAGCAGAATTATAATGCAGGGAAACAGCCAGAGTTAATGGAACTTAGTCAACTTATTTCCTCTTTCCTAAGACCTTAATATGCAAATTGAGGGACCCAAGATTTAACCCACCTACTACTGAGCGATGAAATAGGTTCAAGATTAAAAACCCTTCCATTTTAGAAGAACGTGCCAGAAATGCAGGGTTCGTTAGAGTAACTTCAGACAGAAACTCATAGAACAGCACGTACTTTACGCAAGTTAAAATCTGGAGAACCACAACAGTCCTTTAAGAATTGTTATTTTTAGAGGAAACACAGAAAAATATATTCTTTACAAATCTTCCTTCCTCCTATACCTTCAGCTTTTAACCTAACGTCCAGTTGCCCTTTTACTCTTGTCATTCATGGGAAAACACTCTGACTCGAGGATGAAGATTAACCCATAAACTGTTTGGATTTTAGTAACAAACAAATGATCTATTTCTTGCCCTGAAGTTGCCCAAAGCATAAGAGATTCCACTGAAACTGAATTCAGTATTAAAGAAAATATATCTTTTTACTAGAAAATTAATTTTAGGGAGGACTATTCTAAAAAGGCAGTTTAAAAAACATTTTGAGAGAAGTAGATTAGAATGATTCTTCGGTTTACGTGAAATCAGTTGTGACAGGACAGGCTAAAGGAGTATTTGCAGTCTGGGAGGGCTGCAGACAGCGGTTTGTTTAAATATTGATACAGCCCAAGAAGGATTCGCTGGCACAGCAGCAGGAACACCCGCAGCCCGAGGTGGGACAGTGCGACCGACAGGCTCTCAGCTTCTCCAGAATCTTAAAAACCCACCTCAGAATGAAAAAAAAGTGCTCAGAGACAGAAAAAACCCATGTCCCTCTCGCAGCTGTGCTGTTATTTCAGCCCTAAATCCAAATCAGCTTAACGTGCTGTTTCTGGAACACCAGAATCCAAATAAAATAAAAAAAAAAATAAAATCAAAGCTTCTTTTCACATCACCCTGCTCCTCATGGACATCCGCTGGTCCCATCAGAGATGTTTCAAAGTTTGCCTTTTGCAAGGTCAGAACAAGGACCTTGTTCTTGCAAGTTTATTCTGTTTCTTCGAAAATACGGGATTAACTGCATTTCCCAGTGATTTACCTCCCGGGAACGCCGTTAGAACCGGCGCTGCTGCTGCAAATGCTCTGCTCAAGAGTTTTTAACCAACTGTTTAGCTACTACCTAAGAGGGGCTTTCACTCCCAATCACTCGCCTCTCTTCCCACACCACAAAAACCTGAGTATGCAGAGAACATCAGGGTCTCTATAGCGAGTTACGGGGTCATAGCGCACCACAAACCTCCGGCTCCCGGGAGGATTCTAAAACGAAATAAGTTTTCTCCCTGTATAATCAGTGACTTATCCTCAAGGTCAAGATCTGAAGCAAAACAAAAAGCCACCAGTGTTCAGAAGTAGATACAAACAGAGAAAGATCATACAAGGACTCGAGAAGGAGGGAAGAGAAAATGAATTGTTTTCCCATGGGAGGAAAAAAAAGTAATAAAATCAATGTAAAGCAAAAACTGCTGAGGAGGCAGATCTACACTGTTTGAAATTCTCTTCCTCATTCCCAGCCCCTGAAAACTGCCAGGTGTCAGCTCAGGAAGGTTTTGAAATGGAAAAGATGTACTTATATGTGGGAACCAGCCCAAAACAGAAATAATTTCTTCCAGCTCTCAGCTTGATTTATGAGAAAGAACCACTAAACTAAGTCCTCCCCCAGTTCCCAGTGACTCTCTTACCAGTTATAGTCAAACCAGGAGGCGTAGCTTGGAATGATGATGTGGTTGGTTTGTTCGGTGACGTTGTCTTCACCTGGATCAATCGACCGACTCTGATCGCCTTTGTTCGGATCCTCATCTTCCTGTATCACGGGGCGAACGCAATGGTTAACAGGTTGCGAGAGCCGTATCTAACAGCTCTCAGGTGCTGTTTGAAGAGCCCGCAGGCAACTCAACATTAAATGGTTGTCTTTACCTGAATTACTCATCCAGGCTTAAAAATAACAAAGTCCCTAAAGCAAGATCTTAAAGAGTCCTTGGCATCAATGATCTATCTTCTCCTGGAACTGAATTGCCCTCAAGACAACAAGGTATCGCTCTAAATATATTTAGTGAGGTGGCAATAGCTACTCGGAAGAGAAGTCCTTCCTCCCATCATCCCCTCAGCTTCCAACGCCCTTCTCCTCTCAAAAGGCATTTGCTACCCAGAGAAACAGACCACGGCCCCTCAAAAAACCATCGTTCAAAACAAGGCATAAAAAGCAAACCTCTTCCAGTTACACACGGAACAAATGCTACTGCACGAGTCCCGCAGTTCCAGGTCACTCTACACCCAGGGATGGAGAAGTTACACCAGCAAGAAAAAAGAGTATTTCCCACACTGGAAAAACCCGATGGCACGTTCCTTCTGAGCTGGTGTCCCTCACCGGGAAAACAGAACTTGCTAAGAATTTTGGCAATCTCTGTTCGCATGTTTGTATCTAGAAACTTAAATCCTCTGCTCCTTAGAGCGATACCTGCACCTAAAATCTAAAAAAAAGGTTGGTGGCAGCGGTTTGCATACCTAGAGTTGTCATCTTTCCCCTTTTAAAATATGATAAAGGATTTTTTGAGGACTTTTTTTTTCCTGAACACACATATGCAGATTGGATGTATCAACTGAGATACGGTAAAACCAGAAATACATCAGTATGGAAAATCAGATTTTCTTAATTACGTGTATAACTAAGGACACATCCAAACATCTGTGCGTGCAGACCTGCAGCTGCATGAACCTAACACAGACGTGAGCTCTCCTCACCTGCAGGATCAGGCAGCCTTCTTACTCTAGGCAAGCTGTTAAAAATAGCGCCTGCCATACCAACAAAGCAATTAAGTACAGAAACTACCCTGGCAACTCTATTACAACGATCAGGAAGCCTACCCTGGGTTTAGTTTTAGTCCTGAAACCTAAAGAAAAAGCATAACCTTTGAAAAATCTTGCATCTGAAAAATGCTTCTTTGAAAATACTTTGCATCTGGCTCCTCATTCTCATTTTTAATACACTAGATTTAAAAATACAAAATAAACTCAGTGTTTTTAGAATTTTGGTAATAGAAAAATACCATTCCTATCAGTAACTAATTTGATCTTATATATCATTTGAAAAACATGACAGGCTGTTACTGAAGATGAGACGAAGATATTGACAGGACAAGGGGCAATGGCTTTGAACCTGAAAGAGGGGAGACTGAGCTGAGATGTGGGGCAGAACTTCTTTGCTGTGAGGGTGGTGAGAGCCTGGCCCAGGTTGCCCAGAGAAGCTGTGGCTGCCCCATCCCTGGAGGGGTTCAAGGCCAGGTTGGAGGGGGCTTGGAGCAACCTGCTCTGGTGGGAGGTGTCCCTGCCCAGGGCAGGGGGTGGCACTGGATGGGCTTTAAGGTCCCTTCCCACCCAAACCATTCTATGGTCTCAGTTTCTACCAAACTTAGTAAGAAATGGTTGCAGTTACCTTTCCTCCGGTCGCCACCGTCTCCTCATCCTGTTCATCTGAAAGGAAAAAGTGTCGAGAATTACACTAATTAAAAGCATCTGATCGCTCCTAAGCCTTTCTAGCAACGCATTCGCTTAATGGGAAAGAATATTTCATTTGTTTTGGAAGGGAAGGGAGGAGGAAAACAAAGTGGACCAGACATCATTAAGGCAATCTCATCCTTACGCAGACACTCAACTATCCCAGACAAGGGAAAGGATAATAATACAGAGGAAGGATAATTAGAATTTTTCCACACTTAGGAATCCAGACCTAATTACCGCCTTTCCCAGTGCCCTAGATATAACCTCGTATAACAGAATAGGGGACACTAGTTTATCTCTCTCTCGTCAAAGGCTTAGCAGAGCTCAGGGAAGCTGTGATTCACCTTGATTCCCAGTAAGAAAAAACATCAGCCAGGAAAGAGCTTGTATCTCATTAAAAAATAAATAAATAATGCCTATAAGGGAACAGTCTTACAAGTGAATAAAAGTCAATATGTTTCAACTGGAATATATATGGAAATTGAATTAATTCAATAAAATAGAAGAATTAGAGATTCCTTTTAAAATGGAGGGATTTAAAACTATTTACTCCGTCAGCCTGCAAGCGAGACTTTATTATAAAATTTAGGGGATGGGGTGCTGGAGGGTGTTGTGTGTTTGTTTTACCGAGGTCTGCCACTGTTCCTCCTTTCACAGGCGTGTTTTCACTGTCTTTCTTTGGGTTCACTACAAAAGGAAGGAAAATTGAAACTCCGATGAGTGACCATCAGGCGAGACACAATTACCAAAGCCTAGATCCCTTGTACCATCTTATCAATAAACAGTTTTGTTGGTTGTGTCTCTGCAGTTCAAAAGAGTTCATCTGTGCAGTTTGAGGACAAGAGACCACTTGTTTGATTTCGCTGCGATTTCACATCTGAACACAAAGCAGCTTCTATTCACGCAGCGAACGGTCTGAACACGGTACTTTCTCCACCTGTACAACATGTAACAATTCTTACAGGCGAGTTCAAACCAGGTAAAAACCAAACGGAGTCAGACCCAAAAAGGTTCGGTGTCAAGGACTCGATAGAAAGAATTATTTTTCTGACTTCTCTTTACTGAACACTTTTCAGAAAAGGATTAAGAACCGGCTGCGTTTGGCATTCTGCTGGTTTCCACCCATTTGAGGTGCTTATCTTGGGTACTTGGCCAATTCTTTCCTTCCAGAAAACTCAATACCCCAAACCATGAACTCTATATAATGGGCGAGAACAAGACTAAAACAGGTGAAATTCAACTTTTAAGTGGATTTTCATAAACACACTTCAAAAAGCCAAAAGGTGGTGAATCTGCTGCCCCATTCAAATCCCTGACTAGATAAATCCAGATGGGCACAGATCACCTGGCCCCATGGCCACAAAGTATTTCAGAGATTTAACAAAATACATGTGTGCATTTTTTCAATGCAGTTTAAGCAATTGTTTTAACATTCAGAGAATCCAGCGTATGCATATTTTACCATTTTTGGGAAGCACCACTTCTTCTATATTAGGTACCGGCGTGGGATCTTCCATGTCCTTTGTAAGATCTTCTTGCTCATCCTCTTCTTTCTGCCCTCTCCTTTTCCCGTATAAGGCTGCTTGTCTAAAACAGATCACACACAGATTCTCTGCCAATTGCAACCCCCAGATGTTCTCATCTTGCCGTTATTCTTCAGATATCGGGATTAAAGGACTAGGTTAAAGCACTTATGAAAATATGAATGCCGTAGGAAGCGGTGCTGGTGGAGTTCATGAAAAAATATCCTCTAGATATTACTAAAATAAAGTAAGTTTGAATAAAAAAAAGTCTTTTCCACTGTTTCAAGACCAGAGACAACTACCGTAAAGAAATCTTGAATCCAACCCAAAACTGTTGGAAAGGAAAAGAGGAAGGAAAAGGCAAAAGGCTGGCTTGTACCATCGATTCTGTGTAGAGAGGAAGCCAAAGGCAGAATCACCCACCCCTCTGCTTACAGAGCCTAACCCAGACTGTACACCTGGGCCAAAATCAGATTATCAGCTAATTCCTTTTCATCTCACACGATGTATTTTCAGTTTTGTCTTATTAGAGCCCAAAAGGTCTACTAAACAAGAGCTGAATTTTTATTTCAAAAGTGCTCCCTTCCATATCCAAACTCCCACAAATAACCTTTTATTTGGATATAATTTCAAATATATAATATATATTTGGATATAATACTTCAAGAAGTGTAGATGCACACGACTGCACCAACAGAACTAGCTGGGAGTTATTTTAGAAGCAGCTGAGTAACTTCTCATTTATGAAGTTCTCTTGATGCAGCAGCAAACCCCATCAGTGACACGGATAACACGACAACTTGCACTAGATTCTCCCCCACCTGCGGGCAGTACATTTCTACAGAAAAGTAAAGAAATTCCATATATTGCACAAGAAAAACCACTCAGGTCTGTTGTAGAAATAATTACTTGCTGTAACCCAAGGTGAGACGAGCGCAAGGTGACAGACACCTCCCCAGAAGCATTTCTTCAAGAAAATTTGCCTCAAATTCCAGGACTGGGACACTCACCCTTTCTTCCCCGTCTTTTTCCTCGACTCCACGGGAGTGGGGGGTGGAGAAGGAGAATGCTTCCTCTTCCTTGTACTGGCTGCTGCTTTCCTGTCTCTCCTCTCCGGGCTCCGCACAGGCTGTTGGAGAAGTGAAGTAATTAACTCATCCCAAATACTACAGGTATTGAAATGCTGTGGGCTACGCTCTCCCTGAATACACCCTACAACAGAGAAGCTAAAAGCAATAATATCACAACACACGCCACATCCAGCTCCAGAAAACTTCCATTTGTCACTAGGAAAAGCCCTGAATTTTCTACAGGCATCCCCCAGATGCTCCATACTTAAGAACCGTGCTTTTAAAACACAATAGGATTCTAATGTGTGACTTGTTCAATATACTCTGTCCATCAGGAGATGTTTCCAGGCATGGCCTCAAGGTTGAATGAACGTGTTTTCAGAGTCCTCACTAACTTTTCGCATCGGGAGGCACACAAATATTAATTAACAAGTCTTTTGGTACAGAGAATTTGGACATCAAATATTAACTGATGCTCTATCCACGGCTTCAGTTACAAGAAAGCAGAGCGGGTCCTACCTCTTACCACCCTCTGGGAGAGGGAAAAAATCAAAATCAAAGGGCCCACTTACACTTCTGGATAAAGGACATACAAGAGGAAAAAAGTTAAACTAGACTTTGTTACCTCTAAATGTTTAACTGGCTTAATTTTAGTAAATCTAAGTGCGAAAAAATGTGACTTACGCAGAGATAGAGTGTATTAATGTATCAACAGGTCACTCGCTAAGCGGAGAACCACCTACCTCTTCGTTTTTCATGGAGATTCTCTGCCGAAAACTCACTGTTTTCCTGTTCTCATCCACCTCATAATCCTCCTCATTCATCCATTCATTGAATACGTCCGTGTCCAAAATCCACTTGGCGTGAACCTAGAGAACAGAAGAACATAGAGATGTGATGTTTTTTGAAAAAATACCTCATAGGATGAAAGAAGGAATTTGTTATCAGGGTCTGAACATCCAAGTATCTCTTAATGGTTCCATGAGGCAATACAATAGAGGATGAACATGCCCACAGGGCTACTGGACGCCACCTCTGTTCCTCAGCCATTTTTAAGCCTTCTGAAGCGTGAGGTCAGTTCTCAAAGCTGGGACAATGGCTCTGTATTAAAAAGGTACTTTGGATGCTGAAAATTACCATCAAAACCTTCTAAATATACAGATCACCTCAGCAGACGTGCCACAAAAGACCAAAAAAAAATTAAAAATTGGCCATACCTTGGAAAGAAAACATCGAGTATCTTGACTTACAATATCCATCTTCAAGTAAAGTCCTAGTTTACACAGCTGGAAATAAACTCTTGAGCTTTGGTATGATTTATACCAAAGTTAGTTACAGGTAACTGCTTGGAATAAGTAGTGTTTGAACAGACACCAAGCTATTTTCTGGCCTCAGCTGCTCTAACTCCGCTGTTCAGACCAACAGCATCCGCACAGAACACCACTGCGTGTTATGTATAAAAGAGTGAGTCCAATAAAAGGACAATAAAGTAGATTTATTACTGTCTGATTACAGCCGCTCTGTACTGTTCACTCCCAACGAGCTAAATCAGAAAGACAAATCGTTTCTGTAGAAAGAAAACTAATTAAGAACTTAAATAAGGCTGCTGCTGTTGGCCTGAATGCTCACCACGCTCAACAATTGAGAAGCACTGACTTTTTGCATCGTTAGGACATCAGGTAAGAGGCGAGTTCCCATTAAACAGACCCTTTCCATAAAAAAGGGTGAGGTAACGACCCTCAGGGACCTTTTAAACACCTACTGGTTTTCTCATTCACGGCCACAGCTCTATTTTGCTCCCAACACCTGAAACCGCCAGAAATCAAGTTGCCCTTACAATAACTCAAAGAGAAGGGACAAGATTTCGATGGTACCACAGACTTTGAAAATTCAGATTTGTTCTCCTAGAGAAGCTTCTTAATTTCTGTATTATCCAACTCCTACTATTTTTGGCCATTTCTATACCCTAGAAACTGAGGAACTTTCTGCACACACAAAAAAAAACCCCAAACTTTTTAAGCCCTGTAATACAGGTGTGGAAGCCTCAGGTTTTTAACCCGATGGTCCTTTTCTCTAATAATATTTTTCCAAAAACATAATGAAGATATGGTATTTTCCCCACTTTCTCTCCTTAAACGCTGCACAGTGCCATTACACCTTCAAAGAGTTGCCGAGTTTCATCCCAGAGACGGCTGCACTTCAGCAGCACTGGAAGCACTTACCTTTAACACAAAATAAAGTATTTTTTTCAAACAGCTTTCCCGTCCCAGACCAAAGAAATGTTTTTGCTATTTTCATTACGGCTCTAGAAATATCACTCTGCTTTTCCATAGATATGGAAATACAGCTATTGTTACTCAGCACCTCGTTAAAACATCTATTTAGTAGCACCCAAACAAACTCTACCAACACAGTAACTTTGGGAAACTGTTTGAGAGAGACTCACCTTCCACGGCTTTTCGGGAATGGGAGGATCCTCAATTTCAGCATCTATTTCGTTGGCGTGAACCCAAGTGTCGTAACTAAGGAGAGGAGTCAAGAGAAAACAGAATTGGTTCCCCCTGGGCTGTTCATCCCCCAAAGATCACCAGCAGGAATGTTTAATTCAGCAATTCCGACACGTGCAAATCGTATCACTGGGATAGAACAGCAAAATATTTTCCACACAATGCAAAATTAAAGGAATAATCACTGTTTTCTGCTACAGGAACAGGGCATGCTGAAAAGGGAGGGCTCCAAGGCATCTTCGTAGACATTTTTCACTTTCTGAATTTAAAAGCCATCTCGGGGAAGGCAGCTCCAGCTTAAAATTGCAAATCTGCTCTCTCGATTCAGGGGTATAAATGCAGTTTCTGAGTCACCTGTTCAAACCCTGGCATTAACTTAATTAACTTGTTTCTGTTCCTATGAGTTTAAAGCAAGAGATACCAGATTCCTAGAAGAAAAGAGTGCACATCCTCTCCTCCAATCCCTACTGCTGTAGAATCCAGCTGTTGCTCACATCCACTTTTCCACGTGCTATTCCCTCAAAAGCCTATTTATAAAAATACTAAGAAACTGCACTCAGAAACCGCAAAAGCCAAAATACTTTGTAATCGACACCAGGCACATACTGAGCAACTGGGATAAATCATATGCAAGAAAAGATGTGTCTATAGCATTCCTCAGCTTTATACTGATATTTATAAATACATTTACGCACACCCAGAGTCAACACGATATAAATATAAAAATATTTCAAGGTTCTTCATCTGTGTGAAGAAACAAACTCAGGTAGGATGTTGTTTGCTCTCTTCCACTGAAATACAAATACAATTCCTGAGAATTCTGTGGGTGCACAGCAGAGCAGATCTGAGTACCCTGAGAAAGTTACTTCTCAGAAGTCAACGCTGGGTCATCAATCTTTTGAGTTTTCCATAACCTGGACTCAGAAACCCGTTATTACAAATGCATTTCAGTTCCTAACAGTACGTACGCTGCCTTTTAACATCTAACAACCCAGGGCAGCTTTCTCAAAACGACGCTTTCAACAGTTGACTAAAGGCAGCCCACGGAGTGAAATCTCTCTTCGTGGAAGAAAGGCCAAGTAGGTGATGCGAAGTTCTCCCTTTTGGCTCCAACTAAAATATTCTGACTTTCTGGACAGGCTCACTCCGCTCTTTGAAAATCTGCTTCGATTCACAACCTTACTAGTGGCTCTGCAGAAAAATAGACTCTCCTTTTCTACCCTTGCCACTTGCCGCTATGACAAACGGGGACACATATTTCTGTTTTAAACCATTGATTAAATCTTTTCAGGCCTTGGACGCCGATGGAAACGGCAGCGACGCTAAATTACTGGGTGGTTATACTCCATAAGACAAGCACTGCTTGTCTCAGTATGAATAACGGTGTGGAATCATTCAGAACCACAACAACAGGGATGCAGGACTGTGCACTTGGGTTAAATTTTTACAACAGCCAGCGTGAGATAATCCTGAGCAGGTCCTACTCTGCAGAACAGGAGCAGAGCATGGTTGTAGCCCACACACTTGGGATGTTCCTCATGCAGGTTCCCTACTGATAACCACGGAGCAGTGGAGAGGGAAGACTCAGTGAGCTGAAGGAACAGCTTGTTTGAGGACACGGATTTTCCTGTTTGCAAGTTTTAATCGTCACTTTTCCTTCAATAAAGTTTCAATAAAGGTTTGGGCTGTGCTTTCTTCCCTCACCCTTTCTTACCTGTCTGGAAAATAGCCCCAGTGCACCAGCACCTGCTTGTCTTTTTTCATCACAGGTCTCAACCATTCATCTGCAAAGGTGAAAGAGTCATTTTAATGATAAGAATTATTACATTTCCTTCCCTGACATTCATACCCTCATACAAGATTAAGATCCAGTGAGGTTTGAAACAATCATCTGTGTCTTGAGAGAAGCAAGAGGCGTTTCTGCCTGATGGGTGGGAGCTCTTCCTCCACCAGCTCCTCTCATCCCATCTCATCTCCCAAACTCCGTGGCCAGTTGGGCCGGGAACTCAGAATGGGGTTGAGCAAACCCCCCGAGAGCACACTCAGTAAAGCCAGCAGAAATAACATGGAGACAGACACACTCCAATCTGTCATTTTTTAATCTCTCTGTAAATAAAAGACTAAACTTCTTCCAAAATGCTCTCTTGTCAAATGGTAAATATTTCCCTTCTGTCTTTTTGTATCCTTCTTAGGCATCTGAATCCTCTCATTAACTTCTATTGATTTATATTCCTTTCAAAAGACCTTATTTCCCAGTATTAGATTCTACTCTCAACAGGTATTTAAAAAAACAATAGAGTTTTGGAGGAAGAATGTCAGGGCAGGGGGTGAAATAGATTTTAATAAGAAACTTCCAAGAGTTGAAATGTTTTTTTAATTTCTTCTTTCACAACAGCGCTAATAAGGACTTCAAGTTAGTACAGACTTACTCAGCAACACTAATACTTTGCTGGGTTTGCAATATAAATTGGTTTTTCTTTTAAACTGCACATCTGACACAACATAATAACCTCCCCGCTGCAACCCAAATATTGAGGATATGGCGCAGAGCAGGATGAAAAGAGAAACCCTGAGGATGTGAGCCTGTATGAAGTTACAGTGCTTGAATCCGTGGCTGTTTCCCCCATCTCAGTACAACCAGGGGCCGAGAGAGCTCTGTCTGGCACATCTGCACCTTCACTGACCACAAGACAGATGGGACCTACAAAGCTCAACCCTTTCCTGAGAATCTGAAGGGGTTAAAAATAAATATTAACCCGTGGCCAGGCATGATATTACCAGAAGCACAGACACGGGCAAGGACCAGAGGCCAAATGAGCCAGAATTGTTGCTATGCAGGAGTGAACACTTCCATCTAGCGGCCAGCAGATGCCAGGGAGCATCAGAAAAACTTAACGTCAGTGAAGCTCAGACTCAACAACAATGATGCACGAGACAATTACATATATAATAAAATTAAAAGCTTGCTTTTTTTTTTTTTTTTTTTTTTTGTTCTTTGCTGAAGAATTGCTTTTGTGGAGCCTGTGTACTTCATATGGAGGCAGACCGCATTATAATAAAGCCAATAATCTCTATTTATCAGGTCTCTTTATTACTGTATTCACCTCACCAAACCACACACCCTGATATCTATCAGCATTCCCAACCTGTCACCTGGAAAGAGGAGAACACAGCAAAAAGCTTTTCGATCCTCATCTACTTCATCATCTCTGCTACCCTTCCTACATCTAGTTGATTCCTAGTAACGTTTCACTCGGCGTTTTGACCTACACTCACAAACTGGGGGTCACCAAGGAAGCAACAAAATAAAAAGAAACCTAATGGAAGCTTTAGTTTTAAGCCCCCTACTTTCGCTATCCTTCCTTTTAATTTTTAATCCAAGTTAATTTCTTATTTAAGTTCTTCCAGACCCCTACCTTTGCTCCCCTTCAGCCCTCACATTATTTGGAACCAAAAAAAATGTCTATCTGCATTCAGCAATAAATAATAGCTCGATTTCCAACGCAATCACTGCAGAGCAGTCAGTGTTACCCAACTTAAACTGAAAATGTATCAATTAAAAACGAGAATGTTACATCCCAATAATTAGAAGCAGTTCACAGTGATTTTAGGTGGAGTTGTTAATCCTAGGAAAGACTTTTCCAGCAGCTCTCAGGAGCAGGTTAGGAAGAGTTGGTGTGAAAGCTCCCATAAATGCTAATAAAATTTAGCGACAAGATTATTTCCACTTAAAAATGGGAAAACAACTTTACCATCATCCATTGAGGTAGGACTTGGATAAACATGGTGTGTAGCCTTTGATTTCTCTTCGGTTACTGTTCCCTGGGGGAAAGGTGGAAGAAAAGAAGAAACTGCATGAGAAACCTTCAACATGTCACCCCAAACTTCTCAGCTGCTTTTTACCCACACCCCACGCAACCTGGAAATATTCATGGCTGACTTCAACGGAACTATGAAGAACATCCCCTCTAAGAAATGCCAGAAAAAGGCAATTATTTTAAGAGATTGCTGCCAAACTACTTCGTCAACTCTTGCTTTTTCATCTCAAATCCTTCCCAGTTCCTTCTGCCCCAATTTTCATTGTAAATTGTTCAATTATCAGTTCATACAAACCTATTGGTGAATATTTTGTAAGAAATCAGCTGGAACATTTTTCCACTACATACAGTTTGGTCCAAACCAATTTCCAAATATGACAACTTACAGAAGACAAAGTCTATAAGCAATTTAACTAGAAACGGCTGCCTCGAATAGAGCATCCTTAGTGTTCAAGAAAGACTGTATGTCAAGAGACAGAATAAACACCCATCCTTTCAAAAAAGCCTCCTAAATCATAGAACAAAGGGAATTAATCAGAAATACGCTAACATGATACCATTATTTGTCAAAAATTCAAATATGAAAATACTTTTTCTTCTTGCTGGTTTAGGACGTCATTTTCTTGACATATGAGAAGCAACAGATACTTCTCACGCTTACGTAGATGCCACAAACAGTGGTACATGAAGCAATTTCTCTACATATGGGTCCAGGCCATAATTATATTCCTATTGGACCTACCTCATCATGCACAAAATTCTCCCACATAATCAGGTATCCGTTAAATCTCTTAAACTTGAAGCGTGTCACAAGCGGGGTCCGCCAGGGATCGATACTGGGCCCAACGCTCTTTCATACTGTTATAAGTGATCTGGATGAAGGGACCAAGTGTCCCCTGAAGACGTTTGTTGATGACACCAAACTGTGTGGGGACGTGGACACTTGGGAAGGGAGAAACACCCTGCAGGAAGGTCTGGAGGAGTGGGCTACCAAGAACCTTATGGAGTTCAACAAGGACAAGAGTAAGGTCCTGCACCTGGGAAAACATAATCCCAGCACAGACTGGGATCTACCTGACTGGGGAGCAGCTCCGTGGAACTGCTGGGGGTTCTGGTGGACAACAAGCTCAAGAGGAGCAAAGAGCGTGTTGCTGTGGCAAAGAAAGCCAAAGGGATGCTGGGCTGCATCAACAAGGGCATCACTGCCGAGATAAAGACTTTCTCCCACACACCTGGAATCCTGTGTTCGGTTTTGGTCCCCACTATGCAAAAAAGCTGTGGCCAGGCTGGAGAGGGTCCAGGGAAGGGCCACCAAGACGATCGGAGGACTGGGAAGGCTGAAAGGCTGAGAGAACTGGGTTTGTTCAGCCTTGAGAAAAGAGGGCTTAGGGGAGACCTTATCACCACGTTCCCATATTTCAAGAGTGGCTATGAAGAAGATGGAAGACTCCCATTTTACATGGAAAAGACGAGGGGTGATGGGTACAAGTTACTCCAGGGGAGATTCCGATTGGACACAAGAGGAAAGTTTTTCACCATGAGAACAATCAGCCATTGGAATAATCTCCCCAGAGAAGTGGTGGATTCCTCATTTTGGAGGAATTTTTAAGATGCAGCTGGACAGGGTGCTGGGCCATCTCGTCTAGACCACGCTTTTGCCAAGAAAAGTTGGACCAGATGATACTTGAGGACCCTTCCAACCTGGGATTCTCTGATAAATAAATACCCAACACTGCTTAGTGTGGTTGGTCAAGAAATCCCTGTCCTTCCCTCCCATGGGGAGCCATAAGGATTCTCCCACATGCTGCAGAGACACCTCCAGTCTCCATATACGAAGAGTCCTTTCCAAGGACAGCAGAAACTCACAGTCTGCAGACTCTGCTGCAGAGGAGTTGTGTTTTGGAACAGTTTGTATGAAAACGTTAGTCAAAATTTACATTCCATAAATACTCGACAGATTTATTTAAAGGATTTAAGAGCACATGGGATCGGTTACAGCCAACAATATGGGAACAACTTGTTTAGAAGACAGTATCAGAAGGAAGGAAATTTTAAAAGTATGAAGATGCACTGCATTATGGTAGCGATATTTGGAGGCTACTCTGATATCGGGGCTGAAGGCCAGGAGTTCCTACACCAACAAGAGTCCGTGGAACTGGGTAAAGGGAGAGAAGGCGGCCTGAACAACAGCAAAAACCAAAGCCGGAAAGTAAAAAGGATTTAAAAGTGTTCCAAGGGAAAGGAAAGAGCCCGTGCATTAATGAAGAAGCCATGAAGTGTTTAAGGAACATTAATGGAAATTCTCCCCTCATTCCCCATGAGCTAAAGGCACTGCTCTAGATATTTAATTTAAGCTTTGTGAGTCAGATCAGAACGTTACCCAATACACAAGAGATGACCAGGAATTCCCCCTTAGATGCCATCTCGACTAAAAACAAAGGGATGGATAACTTTACATTAAAACAGCTTTTCTGAAAGATGGAAGCAGATTGTAAGGCTTATTCCCTGCCTCTGCTAAACTGATGGTGACTGGAAGCTAAAGACATAAGGAGATGGAAGAGTTCTCTACCCACAAAACACTTCTCTTGAAGCAGGTAAATAAATGCTAAATCTCACTCATTACCTGCTTTCAAGTTCCTAAATTATTAGCATGGCTCCTCTCAGAAGAATCCTCAACATTTATAAAGAAAAGCAGGAAAAGCATGACTACCAGAAACAGCATCTTTCATCACTCACTCATGGACATAGCACACCGAGCGCACTACAGAATTCCTTTATGAAAGGAAAATTGAATAGTTAACTCTAATTTAAGCAATAGCAAGGATCCTGAATCAGCTGAATAGTTAAGAGTAACTTGTGAAAAATTGCACAACTGAAGTTGAGACGATGGTTCATAATCGCACCACGGGAAATATATTTAATCTGGAAAAGAAAGGATTTACTTTGGCTACAGCCATGAATTATCCCAGCACAAAAGGCCATCAGACCATCTAGAGTTCACATTCCAGAACATTTCTCTCAAGACAAGTGAAAAGATTGTTTACATTTTTAAGAGATGAAGCTATTAATCTTGTCCGATTCATCACTGAGTATATTAAATCACAACGGCAAGACACTGACTCCCTCAGAAACACGGTGGCTACCTCACAAGGCAGAGACTGTTGTTGCTTGTGTCCTGTTCAGCACAGGCAAGAAAAACAGCAAGTAAAATAAAGCAAAAAAGGTAGCGATTATTTCAAGATTAAAGTTTCCTTATGCTGTCCCCACATATCTAGAACGGTTTTATTACACACTACCTCCTTCGGTCTCTGATTTGAGAAACTATGAGCTTCTGCTTTATATAAGCAGGTATTTAACTCGAAATGCGTGAGTAGCCCGTGGGCCCGGGCTGAGACGCCACAACTGCTTTTCACTTCAACGGCAATTTCAGATTTACTTTTAGAAGAGAGTTATAATTCACTCTCCAGGTGAGGAAAACCACCAATGGCATTTCACAAACAACGACCTTCTGGTCTTAAGTGACTTTCTGCTGCCGCCCGGTGGTGTCAGACACAACCCAGATGTAACCGACAGGCTAAAGGCAGGCAAATACATTTTATCTTACAGTTGATGAAGCATTTGTTTTAAGATATGCTATTTAACAGTTACCTGGTGACGTTTGACAATATCCTTCAATTTATTAGCCAACTTCAACTCTATATCTGGAATGAGGTAGATGGTCGGTCTGCTCAGACAATTGTTCTGGTGGAGAGAATAAGAAGTTAAATAAGAAATTATTAGGCCAGGTGGGACATAAATCAAAAAAAATCCGATTCAAATTACCAATGCTTGAAAAAAATCTCCAACACGTATCAGCTCGTGGCACGGCACACTAACTCTAGCTCCAGAAACCCCTAAGACAGCAGTAGTGCCTTTGCCAACCTCCCCAAAAAATTCCTATCCTGGGTTTCTTCCTGCAGAGCTGCTGTTGCCTCCGTCGGAGACATAATCAGGGATAAAGGGACCACGTCGCTGTTCTCATGTTCCTGCTTTCACAACAGCATCTTTAATGGAAACCACGTCTGATTTTTTCAAAGAATTTCTGACAGGCTTTAGAAGACTTCACTTGAAAGGGAATTTCAGTCCCCTGTGTGTCATCTTGCAAATCTGAACCTGTCCTGTCGCACTACGGTGCGGATTCGTCTATGCTCTTTGAAGGTAAACATTTGTTTTATTTCGGATTTTAACGCGTGCTCTATTACATACTGAAACCACCATACAATGGCAATAGCTTTTTTTAATAATAAGAATATTTCTTTTTGCTGTGCCTCCAACTTCCATTTTTGATAAGCACCTGAAAGTTACACCTGGACTATGTTATACGCTGAGCTTGGGCTTAAGAGTTTGATTAAAAATAGTCTGTTATTATATCCACTGAATACCGGTGAAAACATCCTGACCTTTGCAAGTGGTAACATGGAATTGTGACTAAACCGGGTGGGAGAGGGAGGGGGGGAGTATAATATTCCTACAGAAGCCCAGGGTGAAACTCTTCGGTGGGTCACAAGGGGGTACACAAAGAGGTGGTGAATTCCCCCCCTGCCCCGAGCACGCGACCACATACGGGTCTCACGCAAGTCTCTTGCCTGCACTAGTGTTTTCTCAATGTTCATGAACATCTCCACGTTTCGATCCATTCGGGATGGATTCTGCAGGTCAAACCTCCGCCTGTTAAGGAAAATGATTCAAAAATATTAAATTCCACCCCCTGCCGTTCAGCAGTCAAGAATCTTTTCATGTTTTCCACGTAAAAAAACCAACAATCAGTATATTGTGGTAGCTACATCAGAACACTTAAAGCACAATCACAAATATTTTGACTTCACTCGGCAGCCCTCACAAACAAGAAAAATCACAATGAACCAAATCAACAAAATGCAGCTGATTAGCGAAACGTTTAGGAATAATGAAGGGTGACATTGTCCAACAACACCCCGTGGCAGGGTTGTGCATTCCACTACAGTCACAAAGGACAATTAAACAGAAAAAAGTTAAAAAAAAAAAAAAAGTCAAACGCTCATGATGGTTTTCAACAACTAGATGAGAAAAATCCATGAACAAACTCTCACGTTTCTCTTTACTTCTACTTGCACCACGCCCCAGTCCCAGATTCTAATCCAGGAAAAACACAGCAATTTGTTTGCCTGACATTTTCTATTTCTATTTTATCTATTTCTATCTATTATTTTTTATTCTCTACCTATTTCTATCTATTTATCTATTTGAGAACAAGCCACTCCCCCCCCAGCATATGGGTAGCTCATAATCCACATGAGCGTTCTACGATCACTTCTGCTGGACTCTGGTAAAATTTGCTACTTCATTAACAAAGTAATTAAAATTCCTGGAATAACAGTGCAGAATTAAGTGTCTATCAAAAATGGGAGGAGATAACACAAAATCTGAGAATTCCTATACGGAAAAACCAGGAGAGCCCCCAAAGACTTCCATTCTGCTGCATCCCCCCCCTGAACCACACACGTATTTCACAAGTTGGGGATGAATCAAGTGAAAGGAGGAATGTGAATGGTGACACCCCCAGAGCCAGAGAGGGGGGACAGTGTCAGCGCCAACGTCAGTCCCTCACCCGCAGGGGACCGCGCTGGCTCTGTCACCCGGGCTCCTCACCACCAGGAGCCTCTGGAACGGATTTGGGCCTGACTCTGAACAATTCAGCCTTTTCCAAAACACGACAATACATTTAGATCATCAGCTTGGTGACTCTCAGCTGTCAAACACCGCCTGGTGCCCTCGTGTACCTCCCGAGGTTTGAAAAAAGCTGTTGTTGGAGTCTGAAAACACTGTTAACTGGGGCATTGGGTGTTCAGGAGTGGCAATTTTGGGAGAAGGGATTTCAGTGTGTAAAATAAACAGGGTGGAAAAGCCATGGGCATCATTACCATGGGGTGACCCGTAGGCTTCGAGTTTAACGCCCCAACTCCAAATACAAGAATTTATTCCAGTGCCCATAACTAACGCCAGTTTCTTTTAAATACATGCTTGTTTCTGGTAACACGACAAATCCTTTTTTCAAGTTTATAAATATACAATGAAGGTAAACCAAAGCCAAGATCAATATTATTTTTTTTAGTCACAAAACCCACTACCGCACAATCACAGCACCACATCAATATTACGCTACGAAATTAAACAAAGACAATTAGTGTTTTTCTTCACTTGAGGCTCTTCGGTATTTTCAAACAGAAGGTGCCCCCGCAGAGGGTGCTGTGTAAATATGTGCTGAGCAGGACTAGATACATTCACTATTAAAGAATTACAGTTTCTACCCTAAAATGGTATTTATGGACTCTCTTCTTCACACTAAGGACCTGGCAAACAACTTAAGAGATAATATCCTGGCATATTTATTCCAATAGTCTTTCAATTTTGAATTATGACCTCTTCAAATAGCACAGTGCACGTTGAAAGTTTTACACTGACTTCTAGAAGTAGGGCCAGGCATCAGTAAGTCTCAGCTCACTGCACAACAATAAAGTATTTTGTACCTATAATACATAGGATTTTAAGAGCCAGGATCAAGCCACTTCTCCAGGATTCACCCACTGACAGCTTCACAGTCCGTATTCAAAACGTGCTTCTCCAACGTTTCGGGGAAAAGAAGGAAGACAAATGCTAAATAAACACTTTCCTAGACACCTAATAAAGTCCTCAGTGCCCACGAAACAAAGACACTGAAGGCGTTTGAGTCTGACCAAATTTTTTCCATTTGGTTGCCTAAAATCTAAACTAATTATTCATTTAATGCTATACGTGCCCCCCAATTTTTGCCTCCTTTTGAAACCCATACCCGAAGATAATGGATGGAGAATACATTGTCAACGGATTAAGAAACAGCACTTTCTTTAGTTGCCCGTTTAGATAAAATAGCAGTATTTGTTCTTCCTGTCCTTAGTTTAACTGACACCCTCTGAGAGGTTTTAGCGAACAACTACTCGGGTTGCAGGGATAGCCAAGGTATGTCCAGCTGCACTGGGTAAGTGCATTTTTCAGACATACCTATTATGACGAGGAAAGGTACTTCTCCTATAAGACAGATCATTCACAAACAGGTTAAGCAAGAGCGACAATGCATAGCATTAAAAAAAAAAAAATCAAATCAAAATTATCATATTTCAGGCAAAACACCACATATTATTTGGTTGAGTCAGTGAAGATACATTCCAAGCTCTAAGTCTGATCCTCGAGAGTTAAATCCAAGTATTACTTCCCTCTACATCCCACATGCACAAACACAAGGCACTACCCGCTAGTTTGGAGGCAGCAGCAAGAGAGGGAGAGGAGAGGAGGCAACCACGAGGCAAGCTGAGTTTTGCTGGCAAATTTCAATGACTGAAAACGAAATTTGTTTGGAAAATAATAAAGGAGGAGCTATTTAACTCCTTTATCTTAAGGCAAAGAGGTAGCAAGACACTCCTGAAAGATGCCCCACACAAAGACCTATCGTGTCCCAGGTGTTGGCAATATTGGAGTAGGAAAAAACTTGTCAGCGGCTCACTCATACCAGCTTTCTGCTATATCCACCCTAGATACCTATTTAGCTGATGTGAATATAAACAGCTCCTAAAACCAACCAACCATACACTAAAACAACTTAATTTTTGCCTTTTAATTTGCTCTCGTGGGTTAACAGAAAGATGGCCAATTCCTGAATGCTGTTAGGGGTCTGCACAGCATCAGATCAGAAACCAAATTAATGTACAAGAACAATCTCTGCTGACTTATCTGTTGACTTTTCATCCTCAGATTTTTTTTCCAGAGCTCCCAAATACAGTAATTCGTCCTACTGCTGTCTCGGAAAGAAGATTATAACTTAGGAACAGGTCAAAATGCCGCTGGGATTTAGTACTAGTGTCAGTAGCTTCATGGGCAGTGTTTCTAACTACTTACTCTCCCCATTTATGGTGGTTGATAAACAATGGAAAACTGAGCATTTCTTAGTATCTGTGCAATGCTTCGTGTCCTCCTAATTATAGCTAAACCCTATACTCAAGTCAGTAAAAAGATTTACATCTTAGAGACAGGAGACAACAATTCTAAGACATTGGTTACTTTGTTCAGTCACACAGCAAATAAATGGCCAAAAAACCCCAAAAAGTCTCAAGCTTGGAATTAACTCCCAAGACCTTAAACTTGGACAACTTACGGTTACATTTAGAAGTGGGGGGTGTGTGTCTTTAAAAAGCTACCATCAGCAAAACAGGAAAAAATATTTCCTCTTCCCATCTCCAACTCCTTTGCCTACCCAATTCTCCAGAAAGTATTAAACTTTAAGTAGTTTGCATAGGCATTTCATGTGCTTAATTTCATGCAAAAGGTGTGGAAATCAAAATAAAAACTTACCAGCCCTGTTCATTCTTATATTTGTAAGCAGCACCAAGAATGTGACATAATGTACCTCCAGCTTTGAAATCCATGAAGCACTTTGCCTAGAACCAGAAAGAAAAGCAAAAACACCATGACACTGATCTTTATGTCATTATTTTAAATGAATACATACGCGTTAGTTGATTTTTAGGCATCTAACTTATCAAATGCATCGTTTAATTCTCAGATTAGTCACTTTTGGAAGTCTACGTTCTCCTTTAAGGATTTTTCAAGAAGATTAAATGCATCTGGTGTAAGAAAAACTCTTCAAGTTTGTGAGCAGAACCTGATCTATCTGAAAGCTCTGAGTCCTCCCTTATATGAGTAGCTTGCAAAAAATTCCTTGCACGGCTGTAAAACAGAAATCAGAACGGCTCTTTGAACATCCATTTCACAGTAAATTAAACCTAAAAATCATAGCTGCCAGTTAAGAAGCTCTTCATCTGTATTAAGCAGACTAAAACAAATCAGTAAAACCAAACATCTAAAACCCAGGCTCCCAAAGCTCTTCATTCTCGTTCCTCCTCCATCACAGCAACAGGCTGGTCGTCAGGATTTGAAAAGGTCACTTTGCAGATCCTCCCCAAAATATACTAAATCCAACCCGTTTCTTCACTATCCGTTTTTAGCAGAGTACAGCGGAGTCACGTATTTGTAACCAGGGACTCTGAATCCAAGAACTGAAACACCAACAGGAGCACGAGGAGACCAAAAAGCTCTACTGAGTCCCACCAAGTCCTTCCTCTAAGGAGTTATTAACAAAACAGAACTGTTTTTTACACAGAGAGGTACAGATTTCTGATAGAATTTTAGTTTGAAATTATCTTTGCTCTTTTACTAATATCTCTGGCCAGGATGTTTGTATGCGCTCGGGAAAAGTAAGCCACTGTCAAAGTCATCTCAGAAATGGAAGCCAAGAGGATGGCTCTTTACAAATCAATTCATTTGACTAAATTACCAAAAAAAGTTTGGGTTGTTGTTTTTTTTTTAAATTCCTCCCAACGCCATCAGAGGGGCACAGCAGCCCAGGGGAGCTCTGGGGGTGAGCCCTACTGAGGTTGCTCCAGCCAGTATAAGGTGCCCAACTATTTACCGAAATCAGAAACAGAACCTATCTTTCCATACACACGCTAAACATATAGACCAGGATGGGTCTATTTTGTGTTTCTCAATAAAAAGAAGAACAAAACCCATTCAAAAACCAGAATTTGGGCAGGTGTTTAATGGCTGAGCTCTGGTTACCAGCACCTTTCTGCAATCCACCTTCTGCTGGGACGAGAGAAAGCACGAAGCTGGAGACACCGCTGTAGTTTTTCTACATCAGGAATGTTTCTGATCTAGCTTCTGTCTTACTTCTTACAACAGGTCATTTTCTTTAAATTCCCTTATAGTCCACCTCAGGAGTATTTGCTACCACAGAATGAACACCAATTTACAGTCTTAGCGTTACCGACAAGCGTTTTAAAACCCTTCTGCAGCCGGGCAGCTAAAATGGTAGCACGGGATCTAAATGAAACATCGCCTTCCTTGGCTCTAGAGTGGAAAGCAAAGCAGTTCTGGGAGACATCAAACACACCAGCATCCAAGAACAACATAAAAAAAAGATCCTTCATAAGCATTCAACGAGAACAGAACCGCTCCTGCTCGACCATCTGTTTAGAGCCCTACTGTGCAGGGAGGAATAAAGAGAGCTCAAAGCCACCGTGCGGGTACTCGCCACTTTATGAGCCACATTTCGGGACTATTCTTAGCAAGTCCTGCGTGGATGGAACAGGCTCTGATCCGAAGCTTGAATTAAAACAAAGTGTTTTAACACGCTGAATGATTTTATTGCCCTAAGAGTTGGCTGCGAGAATAAAAGCCTTGGTTTACAAACACACAAGCAAACACCGAGCTGCTCTAAAAAAGAAAAATCAATCTCAAGATGAAGCCAGAAGAGTGACTGCAAGGAAGATTTCTGCAGTACCAGGATGGAAGTTGCTGTTACTTATCTTCAGTTGTCCTACGTACAGATGGGGCATCCAGAACCAACTTTTACCTTTTTGTGGACGTATCACACAACCAAACGAAATCTCCGCAGCAAAACCAGCCTCACCCGCGCTTTGGGAAACTACTGATCCCCGCCTGCATTGTCCCCAACGGTCCCTACTCCAAGTTCAGGGCCTGCTGCTGCAGCTTCACCTTCATCAAGCTGCCCGTCATTAAATCTTTCAATGACAAGGTGACACCTTCCTGCATTACCAGGGCAATGGTGGGAGGCAATTCTGCAGCCTGGCACGGGGCTCTGCGATCCAGGAGCCCCCGGCAGCACAAGGAACCACAGAGACTTCAGATGAGACCTCAAGAAGAACTTCTTTGCTGTGAGGGTGGTGAGAGCCTGGCCCAGGTTGCCCAGAGAAGCTGTGGCTGCCCCATCCCTGGAGGGGTTCAGGGCCAGGTTGGAGGGGGCTTGGAGCAACCTGCTCTGGTGGGAGGTGTCCCTGCCCAGGGCAGGGGGTGGCACTGGGTGGCCCTTAAGGTCCCTTCCAACCCAAACCATTCTATGAATCTCTGATGATTTTATGACCCCAGCAAGTTGGGATTTTATGACCACCCATAAGAAGTTCAGCCAATGCTTAACCATGAAAAACAGTCTACAAATCTCTTTCATAGAAATAAATCACATTTTTAAAGTGCCAGCAGACTCTAACAAGACCCTCTTATTAAACTGTGGTCGTTGCTACCAAAACAAAAGGAAATTGCTTTTCAGAGTCAGACAAAGCTGTTCCCCAGAAGAGATGCTGCTGTCAGGAAACCAGATTGCCCTCAACATTTTTACCCAACAAAATCCATCACAACAAGGCAATTAAGATCCACCAGCCTCACAAGCAGCCGTCTTTAGAGTTAATATCTTAATACAGCCTTTATTTGAAACATGCAAAACTGCCTTTGAGGGACTTAATCAGCTTTTTCTTTTTCTGAGCCTCAGTAGGGTTAGACGATATGCATTTAAAAGTGATAATCAGAAGACATGCCCAGAAACTAAGCTTTAACAGTCCTTCATTCACTCTAGATCTATTCACAGACCCTCTACTGTACGGCATCCTTGCCAAGAACAGGAGCTTAAACACAAAATTAACAACCCTCTCTCAAACACAAGGTCTATTTCATCCACTCAAAGCACTAAATAAAGTGTTTGAACTTTATTTCAGCAGATGTAGCCTGCAGTGATTTAGACGCAGGCCAGCTCAGAGAGGTTCACCTCCAATACTGATGGCAGAGACCAAATTCCCTTTGTCACGGGACTGTGCCAGCGCTGAAGGGCAGGCGCTCCAGAGGATGAGTGTGAGGTAGACCTAGGTCTGGGAAAATAAATCTAAAGGCTCTAAGGTGAACTGGAAGGACAACCCTGGTTTGACACGTTCTCATCAGCAGGTGCTCCTGGTGAGCCACATCCTTGGGTTTTGCAACAACTGCACTTCTCAAGACCAACACTTAATCTCCAATAAACCGTGTGGATTAATGGAGAACAGCATCGCGCAGGGAATGGACTATCAAAGCAGCCTTTAGCGATGGCAGTTATGAGCAGAGGTCACAAACTGAGGACTCTGGTGTCATCTGCAGGCCCACAGCGCTCTGTTTTGATGGCTTGGAGGTTGTTTCACTCAAGCATGACCTCCTCCTCTTCAGCTTCAGACCCATCCTCGCCAGAAACATGGTGAACAGTCACTAAGACAACCACAAACTTTTAACCTCTTTTAGCTTCATCCAGTTCCTTTCCAGTGGAAACCTGGAATACCTTTTCAACGCATTTCTGGAGACTAACAACGTCACTAGAGACATCCATTCACACAACCTCTCCTTCCCAAGTCAGACATAGTCCTGTAAAACCAAACCCTTCCGCATGTCTTCAAAGTGCTACAGTAGAATAATAAACCCTCCTTAAGATACTAACCCCGTATCTTAAATTGCACATCCAAAAAAGCGACAACTAACCTCCTCCCAGGAGTAATACTGCTATTTTCTCATAAAAACAAAAGAAAGATGCACTGATGAGCTGTCTTCTGTGGAACGGAACTGAGAGCAGAGAGACCCAACTGCTGTAAACTTAAGCTGAGCAAATTTGATGGGATTAGCTTTTCAAAACAGCAAGAAGAGTTAAACGCAGGAACGACATACTTACAACGCCACTGAAATCTTTATTACCTATTTTTAAGATAAGACAAATCGATTTAAGGCTTCAGACCACTCAAAAGGTTTATCCACTTGTTGAATGTGGGTACAGTTTTATGATCTGCACTGCAAAATAAAGCACCGCGATGTTCACCTCTGTGTCCAAAGCTTCCAATGGCCACTGGGGCGATCAGAAGGGAAGAGATGGTGAGATACATCCTAACGGCACCTCGTGGTGCATCTCTGCGCGTTCCTAAGCCCCAAGAAATTCACCCAATAAGTTCGAAAAACCCTTTTCTGGAGCAAATGTGCACAAATCCACACTCCTCATGAAAAAATGTACATAAACAAAACCTCTGGGGGGGAAAAAATCACCATAAAACAATAAAATTTGCCATTCTGTAAATGGGAGACCAAAGACGACAGGAGAACTTTCAGGATTTTTCAGAACTTCAGTTTATGATACTGTGACCAGTTACAGATATCTCCAACTCAGTGTGGATATCTAAACAGACCCTACATTGCAAGCCTTAAAACATTGATATTTTTTCTCTATACCAATATCCCCAGTGACTGGAAAACTACCCCAGACTAATTAGCAAACTAAAGAACAGGGTAAAGCCATTTTTCAGCACTGACAGAATCACCAGTTTGATGTTTAATCAACTAAAATGCCCAACAGAAACAAAGTGCACATTATTCACTCAGTTTAGGATGTAAAAACCCAAACAGATTTGACTTAAAGTTTACCAGTTTACATAGAATTTTACTAGAAATCAAAACCTTTCCGCAGTATTCAGGAAACCATTCCCAAATGGGCTGACCTGCTGGAGAGCAGCTCTGAGGAAAAAGACCTGGGAGTCCTGGGGGACAACAGGATGCCCATGAGACAGCAATGTGCCCTGGTGGCCAAGAAAGCCAATGGCATCCTGGGGGGCATCAAGAAGAACATGGCCAGCAGGTGGAGGGAGGTCATCCTGCCCCTCTGCTCTGCCCTGGGGAGGCCACAGCTGGAGCACTGGGACCAGTTCTGGGCTCCCCAGTTGCAGAAGGACAGGGAACTGCTGGAGAGGGTCCAGCAAAGGGCTACAAAGATGATGAGGAGCCTGGAGCATCTCTCTGATGAGGAAAGGCTGAGGGACTTGGGGCTTTTTAGTCTGGAGAAGGGAAGACTGAGGAGGGATCTCATCAACGCCTAGAAATACTCAAAGGGTGGGTGTCAGGAGGATGGGGCCAGTCTTTTTTCAGCGGTGCCCAGGGACAGGACAAGAGGGAATGGGCACAAACTGGGACATAAGAAGTTCCATCTCAACATGAGGAGGAACTTCTTTCCTGTGAGGGTGGCAGAGCCCTGGAAGAGGCTGCCCAGAGAGGTGGTGGAGTCTCCTTCTCTGGAGACATTCCAAACCTGCCTGGACACACTCCTGTGGGACCTGCTCTGGCAGGGGGTTGGAGGAGATGATCTCCAGAGGTCCCTGCCAGCCCCATATCATTCTGGGATTCTGTGAAATGTATACTAAAATCCCTGGCAATATTTAAAAGGCGGGTAGACATAGTGCTTAGAGATATGGTTTTGTGATGGCTTTTGTCAGCATTGGGTTGATGGTTGGACTTGATGATCTGAAAGGCCCCTTCCAACCCGGACAATTCTATGTCTAGAAAAGAAGGTGAATTACATTGAAAAATCTGCTTTTAAGGAGGAGAGCGCTATTTCACCCTTTCCAGAGGATGTCTCCAAGGAAGCACAGCTCTCCCAACCCCCTGGAAACCCGCCAGCAGCACCCATACTGGAGGAAGAACAAACCAGGCTGCTGGAATCACAGGGGGTTAACCCCGATACTCACAGGAAGCTTTGTGAAGGCAGGATTGGTGACGTGTTTTCCAAAGGCATCTTCCTGGAATTGCAGCAGCTGCACCACCAGCCCAGCCAGTGTTTTATTGGTAGGAGCATCTGCTTGGACATACTGAAAGACAAAAAACACACGCTTAGTGGGGATATGGGATAATAAACCATGAAGACTGGTTTACGAATTCCCCAGACCACTTTATCAGTTGTAGAACACACGGTTTAAGATTTAAGGATCACTTTGTGGCAGGAGGAGCACCGAGCACGAACATTTTTCAAGCTTTACTCTTAAAACACAGCAGGAATCTGTGAATCCTCATCAGTTCATCACGGCCACCGGTGTTTTACAGACAGAGATTAACTACTTCAATCTGATTTGTAGTTCCTAATAAAGGAACAGACTAATTCTGGCCCACACATACACAAAGCTTCTATAGCAACTTTACAAGCTCCTTCTGTAATCAACTACTACACGTTAATCCTAAAAGCATCCATTTGGTATAGAGTGTCACGCACAGACAGGAAAAACTGATCCAGACAATTATATTTTCAATGCTTTGTGACAATTTAAGCCTTTCCCAAAGTTATAGTTCTAATAAAATGCATAAATATAAAAAAAGAAATCACAGCACAGAGCATAAAAACAAGTCCCACAGCTGCTGAGTTTTCAGTACTCCTAATATTGCAATATTCACTTACTGGGTGTAATCTCCTCACCATGACAGAAGACTTCCAAGAGTAGAACAAAGATTACTTCTTCACGTAGAATACGGAGTAATATCAGCTACCCTGGAGTCATTTACCTGGGTACCACTATGAACCACGAGGCTTTTGCTCTTCCCTCAAATCAGATTCTTCCGAAGCCCCTTAAAAATAAATACTCAAGAGCCAAAACCTTCAAAAGTTTAAAGCGGCTGTGTTAAACAGCAGCGAAATCTAAGCTTTCCAAAGCACCATCTATATAGCAAAAGCCTACAGAGACACTGACTCTTCCATGACAATTTTACAGTATCTGACTACCCCGAATGCAAGTTCCTTCAGCGCTCGTTAAGAGGCAGATAAACATATCCCAGATATTATATCTTAGCAACTCAAAGGACGCAAATACCTGTGAGACTGCCCAGGTCTCCTGCCCTGGGTACAAAAGCTAATCCCGAAACATGAGCCTATAAAGAACAGGCGGCTCAATTTCCAAAGCTGTGTTTTTCTTAGCCCTCCCCCCGTGAAAGGCAGGCAATTGTGATAATTTTATCCAATTAACAACTCCTATTAATTCACATTGGCTACCGCAGCGATATGAACAGTCAGTGGCTCTTAGAAACCAGTTGAAGCTAAAGAATTTTGCTCTTGGGCTTTTTAAAAACTTTTAGATCCTCATGCTCCGGCAACTGCTTTATCGTTTTTAGACCATCAGCTGTGGGTGCTGAATTCACCGGAGCAATTAAAGCAATCTTTTGTCAGAATTACTGATTTTAGAGAGGGCAGTAAATTGGAGCACGGGACTCACTCCGACACCTCAGTTAATTCCAGCATCTTCACCAAAAACCCCATCCCAGGTTCTGCGTTTGCTGACCGGGTGCCGCAGCTCAGTGCGGTCTCTCGCCTTTGCTACAACCGGTAACAACCTCCAGCAGAGATTTTTACAGAATAATTTTTACAGAATACTACTCAAACCCCTATTGCTAAATTTCCCAGAGCTCTTTTTATCAGCGTCCTACGGGCTTGCTAAACCGAGAAGGACGATCACCAAAATGCATATAGCGCTGTGCATTTTTATAGTTGTTAGTAAAAGATTTATCTTTTGTTATATTTGTATAGTTTAAAAATAAGCGAGACTCACACCCAGGCTGTTGTGAGAACCCGACAGAGGTAGAGTGGATCACAGCCAATGGCCCTAAAGCTCCCATCGTTTCGGACGTTCAACCTTCCTGAATAAAGCTCTGAGCTTTCAGTTCAGCTACAGCAATTATAATGCAGGTGAACAAACGTTAATTAAAAGGTGGGGACAAAACAGGTATTTGCTGAACTAAAAATTTAGGATTTGCGCATTTTCCCAGTAAAATAGAATAAATACACTGTGGTAATACACCTTTAGTTTTGCATGGGAGGCATACTCCGGGAAGATTAAAAAAAAAAATATGCAAAAGCAGCTTTTGCATATCTTCTCTGAAGCTACAAAGTCTTTGCTCTGGCAACACTGGATAGAGAAAAACCCTCATGACCATTATAACTCATTTAATGGGAAAAAAACCCCTCTGTACTGCCTACATTTGCTTTTCTGTACAGTTTAAAGTCTTAAAGCTTTTTTGCACCAAGTTTAACACAATATTTTAAATTAATAAAGCAGCAAAAAAGTGTATAAAATGCAACAAGACAGCAAGCATCGACGGCTCATACTAGGAGCGAAACAGAAGTATAAAACAGTTACGTACTTAAAGCCATCAGTTAAAACAAAACAAAAAAACCAATCATCAATCAAAAAACTTGGAATTTCCCTAATCCACCTCTCAACTCATATAGTCTCCTTAAACTCACAGCTTCTTTCGGGCACCTACAACAAAACTGCCTTCAGCATCCCCCTCGAGCTGAGGTTCTCCCAACTTCCAGTTTGAGGATCAAATAAACCATGGGAGGATAATTCATGAAAAAGATAATGAGAGAAAAAAATTATTCATCACAGAAACAAGCCAACAGAAAATGAAAATCAATAAGGAAATAGTTAAAGTTTAGGGTTTTTTAGTAGGGTTTCACTCGTAAACAGGAGTCCCCAAGATCACCCCACCTGCTGTAAATAGACAACAGGGAGCACCCAGCACCGCAACCTCGCTGCAAAACTGAATGCAGAAGAGGTTGTGTTGACTTACTCTATTTCTTTTTTTTTCAATGTTTTCCTTCAGAAAAAAAAGTCATATTTACATGAGAATATACCTTGTAAAGCATATTCTTAGACACGTGACATTTTTCAGGCACTTACTCCTTTATTTGCAGATCCCATTTTTACCTCTTGCAGGAGGCACTGAAGCTGGAAGCTATGAGAAAGGAAAATAACGTTAAGAACCCCTCATGCTATTCTACACTGCCAATTTTTTTTATACAGGAAAGTCATCTTTGCCTGCGGTACCCCCTAAACAACAAGGGCAAAAAAAAAACCCAACCCTTCGAAAGGAAACACAAAAGACTCCTCTCATATGTTCACGCACAGTAACCAGCAATACAAACGGATCATTAAATCAGCAAAACCAGTAAGACGATTCCCTGATGGATATCCATGTGGTGGGTTTGAGGGGACCCCAGAGGACCGGAGTCACGGTACACCTGCAAGTTTTCCACCAGTCTCCACAGCAGACAGAAGCAGAAAGTGATTCCACAGCAAATAAAAGTTTATTAAACAGCGAATTCCAGGAGACAGAAACAATGCCCTGTTCCCAGACACACAGCTCTGGCGTAAGAGGATTTTCTTCTTCAAGTGCTGAAATCCCAGCACCCTGTTGACACGGCAAAGGTTGTTCTACATTTCAACCTCAATTAGAGACACAAACCCACCCACGTATCCTTTAGCAGAAAACACGTATGGTCGGAAGGCTTTCAGCATAACTCAAATAATTCAAGAACAAGAGAGTAACCACGTGCAGAGGAAACCTCTCCACCAGCAAGATTTGCCGTCGCAGCTGCACTGGGAAGCCTTTGTCACAGGCGTAAGGGACAGAGTCGTATTCCCGGTTCTGATGTGGTTACTGACCTCAAATAACCACGTTACGGCTCTGCCTTGTAGCCCTGATGCACAAAACCCTTTCTTTCCCCCGAAACAAAGAACTTTTCAGCTCAGAACACTAAATAACAGGGAAAGGAAACCCAATATTTAAATGCTTTGGTTTAGGTTATAACGCTCCTTCCTTTTTTAAAGGTGAGAACACAGAAGAGCTGCAAACGCAGAGAAAAACCCTCCCTCGGATGAAATCAAAGTCAGTCACTGAAGAAATGCTTGATAAGGTCAGCACCGACAGGAGAAGTCAGAGCCAGCCGAAAGGTAACGACAAATCCTCTAAATTCAGCTCCTGGCTGGGGGGGAACGAGCAGGTGGTCCCCGAACAGACGTCTTCAGGGACAACAACTGCTGTTTCCCAACGGCTGCCAAGAAGCAGTTCGTCCCTCCTGGCTCTCGGGCTTATTAATAGCAGGGCATAACGGGAACCCACGCTGCTGCCCGTCCTTACCCTCCCGCGGTGCGACAGGCGTCCTCCCGTCCAACACCACGCAACGGCGTCGCACTCCGTCCAGACGGAAAGAAAACTTATTATTCTAAGTTTTTTACCAGTGCAAACGGGTGCCAGATACCCCAGAAACCACCCAGACGTCCAAGTGGTGATACCCCTCGTACTCCACGTGGTTTCGTGTCTATGTGGACAGCCCACACTGTCTTCTCCTCTAACTCACCCTTTAACGCAACACTCCACTTGTTAAAACACCAGAACAAAACACCCTCCTCCCTGCCCCAAAAAACCCCTTCAGTTTTCCAACTTTCCATCCCACAGCTTTCAGAGCCACAAAGTAGCTCAAGCTCCTAAAGGTCGATATATTGAACGGGACACGATGAACACGCTGGGAACGGTCCTTAGGGAGCAAGAGCTGCAAAGTCAGGGTTAGTTTCCGCATTCTTCCTAACACAGGAGAAAACTCACTCCAAACTATCTCAGGAAGAGATTTTAAATACAAGAAATGACTCTACTTTATGACAAGCCACTTTAATATGAGCAATTTGATGCTTAATGTCACAGGAACTACCTAAATAACACAATATTAGAGATCACTGAACGTTAATATAGTAAAAAATGAGTTGCTCAGTTTACTTTTCAACTCTAAATTTCTACTTACAGTGGACAACTTGACATCACTGGAGCTAGTCCACCCAAATGCTACGAAAGCCTGTCAGATCCTCCAGGCCTTGAAAACTGCAGAACGAACCCGTTTCCAGCTCATGGGGGAAGAAAAGGGGAAGACCCGTACTGCGGTCCAAAGCCTGGGACCTCCTGCAACTCTCGGCGCAGGGAAAGAGCAAGATGACTTCCAAACATCACACACACAAAAACAGGGAGTGGAAAGAAGGTTGGAATAAAGAATTTTGTTTTCTATCATTATGGTTTTTGTCACTAACAGCCCCCCCCCAGGGTTCCTTCCATCTTTATAGGCATCCTCTGCCCAACCACCGGAGCCTCCCCGACATCACGGGAAGGATCTTCCTCACGGCCAGCACTTCAGCCAAGAAGAAACGGGATGAGAAGGTTTGTGTCAGGAAAATAGTACATCACAGTAATGCAGGGTTACAAAACCAACAGATTTTATCCCCAAAAGATCCAACAGAGACTGACCACACTGCCTAGGGCAGCCCACTCCTCCCCGTTAACAAGTTTTCCAACAGCCAGTGTGAGTTTTTCAAGCATTATTTAAACCTCTTACTTTTTCACTTATACTCTAGAGACACGGGGAACTCTCCGGCATTTGAAGACTTCTCTACTCTAGAGAGAAGAAAAAGAAGATTTATAATTGCAATTCTCTAACTCTCTCTTTGCCCATCGTGACTCCAGGTCCTTGACCTGCTCGTTCCTGCTCTTGGGATTCTCTCCGGTTGCTCCCCAGCGTCCCCAGGGCTCCCAGAGCTGGACACAACTTGGTGTCACCGCTGTCAAGGTGCACATATACCCATTTTTAAGAGTATAAACTGGACAAAAGTCAGGTATAATCAGCATGTACTTTTCCGAAAGGAGTCATGAACTTACAGCAAAGCTGCCACCTGAATTAAAAGAAAATTGAGAATGGAGTATCCACTGTATAAAGAAAAATAACTCAATACGAACCAGAGTCCATTTACTGCGCATCAAAACAGAATTAACACTTCAATTTAGAGTATTAAGGACACATCTTTAAACGCTAGTTGGAAGTATCAGTTTCCTTGTTTCCCAAAACAAAACTAACTTTCAATTTTTAAAAAAAGTATTTTGCACAGCAGTATTTTGAAATTGGCTTGACCAGTAAAGATTTCTTCTTAGCCCAATTCTAATTACCTTCCAGACTTTAAGTGGCGAATACAAGCATCTAATCTTTATAACCAGTAAGACTGATAAGTGTAAACCAATTATAATAAAGGAGTTTTTGCTTTGGCATACAAAATGAAAGCTCCCACCCTGAACTATAGATAAGAAGCCCTGCCAGGCTCGTAAGGTGAGAACCAGCTTGTCTAGACAGTTGTGATTCACAGCAGCGAAGGGACCGCTAATTAACAACCGTTAATGCTGTTAATAACACGCCTTGCTCTTCTGCAAAATGGCAGCTGCCAGTTCAAAGTTATTTCAAAAGTTTCTTGTCTTCTGGTGGGTATTTGGTTATGAAAATGAAATGAAACGAAAGAGCGCTCCTACCCAGAAGCGTAAAAGCAGCAGAGGAGCACAATCAAAACAAAGAAAGAAATACAGATATACTCTGACGCTACAATTTCCTTATCGACACAGATAGCTGAAGCTGCTCAAGCCGCCGCCTCCCCCTCACTGCGTGGATTCGACTGGTGGTGGCTGCGCTGGAACAAGCGATGTGGAAGGACCGGTAAAACATCCCTCTGAACGCGCTGGGGCTTTTTAACCCCGGTGCCATTTCACGGCATTTCCACCCAAATAATCCCATCGACGGCACCCGCAGAGCCACGGGCAAACCCCCTCTGTGGGATACGGACACCAGACGTACGGAAAAGCAGAGGGACGGACTGGAAATCGCAGGTCAATGGAGAGATTAAGGCACCTTGAGGCTGTCCAGGCACCTCTCCTTGACACGGCTCATCCTTAGGATGGCTACAAAGCCGTCCGGACAGATGGAACCGTCTTCTGGAAAGTTCAGCCCCAGGTGGTTTTGTCAAGGCTCAGGTGTTGAAGGAAAGTTACAAAATCATCGTTACAGGAAAAACGCTTGAAAAGCAAGCAAAAGAAGAGAGAACACGCTACCTGAAAGAGGGCGAGGACGACAGGGGTAACGAAGAGCGAGCAATGGCACTGCCACAAAGTGAACCTGGAGTCCAAGCAACACGCAGAGAGTCCAAAACACACCAGATTCGGTGAAACGCGGTTCCCAACAGCACCAACGCCTTTTTTTTTTTTTTTTTTTTTTTTGTTTTAAACACCCCGACACCTCCGGGGCGCGGTTTAACTAAAAACCTGTAGAAACCAACCCGCCAAGCGGAGCCCGGGACTTGCCCGCACAGGAAAACTTCCCTCTGCGGCTCGGCCTGGCTGCGAACACGGGACGCGGGCACCGGCCGGCCCTCTGAGGGGAGCGGGCACCGGCCGGCCCTCTGAGGGGAGCGGGCACCGGCCGGCCGGTCCCCCCCCCCATCCCGGTTCCCTCAGGAGGGGCCGGGCGCGGCGGCCAGGCCGCGGCTGACAAAGGCCGGCGGGGCCGGGCCGCCCCCGCGGGAAGGGGCCGTGAGGGGCCGTTAAACACCCCCCGCCCGCCCACCCACCCCTCCCCGCCCGGTCCCCGCGCCCCCGCCGGGCCCGCACCTTCTTGTAGTGCTTCCCCAGCCAGACGCGGACCGAGTCGAGCTGGGACACCGTCTCCGGGCTCTCCCAGAACTTCCCCGTCGGGCCGCCGTCCTTCCGCCGCGACACCGACAGGGCCGCGCAGCCTGCGCCTCCGCTCACCGCCACAGCCCCCGCTGCTGCCGCTGCGGCGCCCCCGGGCCCGGCCCCGGTCCCGCCGCCCGCCGCCACCGCCGCCGCCATTGTTACCCTCGCCGAGCGCCGCCACCGCGGCCCTGCGCCTCCCACCCGCCTCACGCCGCGCATGCGTCGAGCGGCGCCGGCTCCGCCCCCCCGGGCATGCTCGGGAGCTCCCGCCCCGCTTCCCGCCCCGCCGCCGCCGCGCGCGCGCCGGCCCGGTGCGCTCGCGCACCCGCCCCCCTCCCCCGGTGCTCCCCCCGCTTCCCCGCCGCCGCCCCTCAGCGCCTGCGCCCCGCCGGCCCCCCCCCACGGCGCCCCGCCGCCATCTTGGCGCATGCGCCCGAGCGGCCCCCCCCAACGGTCCTCAGCCCCGCCTCGGCGCACGCGCGCCGCCTCAGCCCGCCTCGCGGCGTCGCCTCAGGCGCGGGCTGAGGGAAGCGGCATGAGCCGGGGGCCCGGTGAGCTCCGGGCTCGAAAAAACACCGTAAGTGCCCTTTATACCGGCTGAGGTGGGCTCACGGTGTGCTCTGGGCCCGAAAAACCACCATAAATGCCCCTGGTACCGGCTGAGGCAGGTGCGTGGTGAGCTCTGAGCCCCAAAAAACCACTACGTATGTTCATAATACCAGCAGAGGTGGGCTCACGGTGTGCTCCAGGCCCGAAAAAACACCATGGAAGCCTTCGATACCGGCTGAGGTAGGCACAGGTGTGCTCTGGACCCAAAAAGCTACCACAAGTGTACTTTAGTGCCAGCTGAGGTGGGTGCACAGTGCACTTCAGCGCCCCCCCAAAAACACTATAAGTACCACTAATAGCAGCTGACGCAGATGCACAGTGTGCTCTGGGCCCGTAAAAACATGGTGAGTGCCCTTGATACTGGCTGAGGCGGGCTCCAGGCAAGAAAAATTGCTATGGGTGGCTCTGATACCCACTGAGGTGGGATGCTCAGGTGTCCTGAGAGATCTCACCTTCTCCTCACACCTTGGCCGGTCACAGCAGCCCCATCCACCCATGGCAAGTTCACCCTAGGCTGACTTTTCAAATTGCTTTATTGCTGTAGGAGCAGTGCATTGATGATTTGGGGTGCTTTTTCAACTTTAAATGACACTTTCTTGTGCTAGTTTGGTTTGTTCCTCCCTGGTTCAGCCTCCACGCAGGCTCAGGCGGGCAAGGCAGTCCTGGGAGCACCATGCTGTGGAAGCTGCTGGTCTGATCTCATCCAGAGCTGCTTTTTAATCAGACACATCATTGATGGAGAGGAGTGGGGTATGAAGGGTAGAAAACCCCATTTTTCTGTTCAATTTAACCTTTTTATATTTGCTCCTCCATCTGAAGGATGGCAGTGAAGCATCAGACATCCACAAAGGAGGACAGGACAGCTCATCCTCGGGTGCGGCTGCAAGGATGCGTCACCACACTTGGGATTTTTTCCCCCTTTTGTATTTCTGAAGGCAGTTGTCCCTTTCCTACTGGACAATCCTTTCATTCTGCTAAACAGAAATTAAACGAGCAAACACCTCACAGGCTTCAGGCACCAGCCCAGGCTGCCTGTTCTCCTAGTCCAGTGGAAATGAGTTACTATGAAGCAATTCTCCCCAAATTTCCTCTTTTAAAAACATTTAGTTTTGACCGAGTCTCTACTGATGTTTTATTTGCAAATCCGACCACTGAAAATACAAAAATTCATGAAGCGACAGGCAAAAATAAAATCTGTATATAATAATAATACACAACAAATTGAGTACATTTCCATGATTCGCTCCTATCTATATTCAACTCCAGAAAAGTGAGAATGATGGAGCTGGGGGCTTCTCCAATTTTCCCGTTTTTCAAACCAAACTGAAGCAGCAGCAGAGTCCTTGGTCCACACAACCAGTAACAAACCTGCACCCAGGAGTGGCAGTGCTCAACTCAACTCTGCAGCTTTGCTGTTTCTTGTGAGATTCTTCATCGTTTCGTTCCACCTATACAGATCTTGATACAGATTAGATTAATTACCTCCAGCCACCAGGATGCTGTTACCTGTTTGTAGGCTGCAGGAAGTGCACTTCACAGAATGTGACACTTGGGCATTTTACTGCCATTTTTATTAAACATTATCAAATATAGAGCCAAAAAGCTCTTCATCCAAAATCGCAACCCCGATATAAAAACATCCCTGCCCTTCGGGTAGGCTGCAAGTGGCCCCTGTGCCTGAACACACCAACCCAGAAAGAAATACTTGCAAGAAAAGACAGTTCTGGAGACAGAGAGAATAATAAAAACCAACTACACATCCAGAAATATAAACTTCAGAGACCATTTTGAAGGCAAAGTGAGTATATTCCATAATGAAATGGTAGTAACTTTTTCCTCTAGAAAGTAAAAAAAAAAAAAAAAAATCATCTTTTGCTAAAGATAATTATTTTAAGTGAGAAGTTTTAGAAGTTTTAGTCAAGCTGGAACATGGTTCCTGGTCACCTTAATAGAGATTCAAGTTGTTAATGGCAAAATTAGTTTTGCTACATTCCGGTGGGACATTTACCAGATTGATCAAGTTTTAAGCTCATGTATGAGATCAGCTCCCCGCCCTGATCCCCTTGAAATGGCCAGAAACTGGGAGGGCCCTGTCACAGAATGCACTTTTTTTTTTTTCCTCAGTTGTATGACTTTTCGGTGGCTCATTGCCAAAACCCCTGAGACAATGTCTTCACTCTGAGGAGAGAAGGCAATTCAGGAAAAGATACAAAAACTCGGGAGAGTTGTAACGTATCAATTTTGTTACGGAAAGACAGCCCTGTGTTGAAGTTGACCTGCACTTTCTGTGAAGGAAGCTGATAAAATTATGCAGGGCAAGTGGAACCTGATTTTCATCTAATTTTTGCATCTAATTTTTCAAAGCTGCATTTTAAAGTACATACCATGCAGCTTTCTCCTTCCCTCTTCCTCACCAGGCCTTTGGTTCATACCAAAGTCATAACAAGTCTTCCTCAGATGTCAGCATTTGGATACTGATCCTGAGCAAGCACCACCTGGAAACCTACCTTTCGGAGTACAAATGGAGAGGGTTGCCTGAAAGCAGAAAAACCAAGTTATTTTGGTAAACACAAAGTTTCCTCTTCTCATATACACAGCGCTGCCCACACATCCTCTGCGATTTATGTCTGTTTTTCTACCCAAGCATGGACAAAGTGACACAGCTCACTATAGGAAGCGTGGTCGGCCTCAGGCTCTCTCGCCCCACACGTGCTGTGACTGAGGGAACAGGATGGTGACCTACTCACCAGGAGATAGAGAAAGAGGTGAGAGCCAGAGCCCAGGAGGACCCTGAGGACATGCTCTCGGGGTGTCCCATCTGCACAGAGGCTCTGCAGTGACACAGGGTGCAAGAGTTGGGGCACCCACAGCTGCGCTTCATGGTGAAGGGTTTCAGCGGCTGGCAGAAGAGAGGAGGTCAAACATTTAAACAGGGAAATGTTCTTCAGATTTAAGTAAAAATCAAAGTTCAGACCCAGTATCTCCAGTCTACTCTCTACCGGTACACTACTCCCCAATTGCTAAAAAAGCAAAGCCAGGCAAGGTTTGAAAAACCTGAAAAGCATCTCCAGTATAATCTTTTCCCAGCACAACCAGGGGGAAAAAAAAAAACCCAAACAAAAACCCCAACCCAAGCCCATAACCAAGCAGCAGATTTGCAGGGTGAAAAATAAAAGTCAAGAGCCAGGGTCCGTGTTCAAACAGCGTGCAAGGGTGCTCCCACAAGCTCTTTCTCCTCCCGACCACGGATGAGTGGCCTTATCAAAGTAATTCAGTGCGTTAAGGGATGCATTTTGTGTGATTCTTTACTAGCATTTCCAAGCCAGCAGAGCTGCTCCTCCAGGACTCCAGTGAAGCCGTAATACTTCATCACTGTCTTTGTAAAACATCAAACACCTCTGTGCCTTTTCCCATGCTGTTCTTCCTCATCTTCCTTAAAGGCTTTTTGAGGTCTGATGCTTCCCAAAAACTGGATAAAAACCAGTTAGGCGAGCAATCCACCACCAGCAGCAGCGTCCATTATCTGACCAATATTGTCTTATTTTCCACTTTTCCCCACTTGCCTGTTCAGAGGATAAGCTGCAGCAACAGCAGCCCCCATCTCTTTGTTCCACCGTTTTTTCCCCACCCTGTCGCTACCACACGATGATGCCCCTTCCCCATCGATACATCAGGTTCTGTAGTAACACTCAAACCAGAAGAGGGAGCATTAATAATGCTTTTACCTATAGCCTAAGCAGACTGAATTAAAATCATGCTGCCTTTGCGCTCTGGCGAAACAAAAGATCAGAGAGGGAAGAGTAACACAGCTTTTAATTTTGTCTTAAATCTGCAGCTTGTGAAACACCCGTTACTTGGAAATCAACATTTGAGGAAAGTGCTACAAACAAGCAAATAAGAAACGAGCAGCGGAACAAACTACTGCTTGTCAGCTGGTGGATGTGAGCACACATGTTCTTTGTCAGAATTAATATATTAAACAGCTTTTTAATCATCAGGTAACTCACAGCTGGGTGTCCAAGGAGCACTTACTTCATCAGGCTTGGCAGCTCAACCAAGCTCACCACAACCCAGTTTCACTCGCTCACACACCCGCTTGCCAAGCCTTAACTACAGTTATGTATTTCTAGGGGGTTATTTTTGGGTGGCTTGTGTTGTGCTTTGGGGTTTTTTTTTTTCGGGGGTGGGGTGGTTTATTTTTCCCTGGACAATTCCAAGGGAATCAACTCCAAAAGGTAACTGGCAGAAGGTCACTGCCCACGCTAAAGTCTGAGGTACACTCCGGTCATCGGTACTCAGAAAGCAGCTGCCTGATTCTTAAGAACGGAAATTGAGAATCAGTTTCTAAACCACAGTTAAATAGAAAACTCGTGAAAAGAGAAGTGCCCAGAAAACACTGTATTAAGACTAGTGGCCAGTGTTACTATAGTTTTTGCTAAAAATAAATAAGACCACATAATTAAAACACAATGTAGTTTAGTAACCATACGGCAAAACTTTCACTTACCACCCTGCTCCAGTGACAGTGAGGTAGCCCGGACGAGGCTGCGCTGCTGGTACTCACAGGCTGGGCAGGCTCCGGCAGCGACGCAGGTACCATCCGACACGGCAACGGGGCTGGGAAATGGAATTTGTTGGCCAAGTCTCTCCTCAACATTCCCACTGATGGGAAACCTGCTGCAGGAACTTGGCACAGCTTGTGAAAATCCACGCTTTCAAGTCTACACATGATACGGTTTTCCTTCCAAGAGAGGCAGAAACTTCAAAAGCCATTACTAAATTAACAGAAACAAGACAAGCGAGCTACTTCAGATAGTGCTTCCAACACAGAGGATAATTAAAAAAAAAAATTCTGAAGAGACAAAATATTTAAATTTGGGGGTCTTGTTACATATCTCTACTCCTTTAGGAGTGACCAAAGGCAGACCGTACTACTCTGCACAGGAACTATCCACCAGGACTTATTTTTATGAGTTCCAGAACGGAAATCCTGATTCTGAGTATAAGCTCAAAGACCTTTAGCCTCTTCCCTGACAAGGTCCTAATGAATTCCTGTATGTGACACAAATTCCAGTTTGGGTACCCAGAGTTTCACACTTGATCCTGGGATGCGAACTGGACACAACCAAAGTTCTCAAGCACCCAGCCAATTCTACAAGAGTTAAAGACCTTAAAGACCAAACCCAAAGACTGAAATTTGTCATTAAATCTGACTGCTGGCCCTGGCCTCCGCTTTTACAGCGCGGTGGAGACTGTTTCAAACAGAGCAAGCAGTTGTTCAACTTCTCTGGTTTTTCATGGGCAGAAACACGCACTGCCAATTCAGTTTGTTTTATTAAAATTGGTAACTTCTGTGGAATAAAATATACAATGCCTTCCTTGCAATTAAGAAGATTAATTGCAAAGGCAGCAAGCATAAAATTTCATGGACTACAGAAGCACAAATTAGTATTTCAGCTGGGTTTAAGGTCACAATATGCTTCTTAACTCTTCAAGTATGAAAGAGACCCGATACACCAGACTGCAAGATTAAAGTAGCCATTTCAACAGATTTAGACTTTTATAATCTGGTCTGATACTTCCAGAATCCTCTGGATTTCTACAATGTAAATCAAGAGAACGTGAAGTTTATTATCTGCAGAATTAGCCCAAAATAAAAGCACAACTACTAAAGTATCTACCTTCAGAAGATTAGCAACATTACTGCTGGAAGCTCAGGACTAATCTGCTAAGAATTTATTAGCCTCTCAATCTCTGTAGCAGGAACACAGAACTAGGTGTCTGCTTGGAATAATCTATACTCTCTAGTCCCTCGTTCTACTGCAGTTCAATCCATTCTAGGCTCAAACTACCACTGTTAAAACACAAGCAAGTTTTACTGATTGAATACAGCAGGAACAATCTTTACTGGAGCCATCTACAAAAGAAAACAAACTCTTCCCCAAGAAAAAACACAAGACGGTTTATTTCTTGGCAGCACATCAGCCTGAAGCCTCTGCAGGTTGTGATTAGTCCAACTTCAACTCCCCAAGACTAAAGCTCAACGGATTGATTATAAGAGCATCGGGTACCTCAGGAAAAAGGAGCTGATGATTTGCAAAAACCATTACACTGGATCAGACCAAAGCTCCATCTTGCTCAGTATCTTTGGAGGAGTTCGTACAGTACGTCCCCTACTGCTCTCAAGACTCTCTCAGTAGCCCCAGCGGATTTAGCAGCCTTCAATGAATCTTTTTACCACACAGCAAAACGCAGACTGCATCCTGCTTTTCCAGTAGCTTCACAGGAAACGGAATGGTGAATGGTGACAACCACCTCACAGAAAACATAAGGAAAACCCCACAAGAAATAAAAGCGTCAAGTGCATCAAATTTTACTCAATTTAATTAGCAACTTGCCACAAACCTGATGACATATTTGTTTGAAGTGATGCCAACTGCAACCCAGTTGGTACTATTCCTAGGCTGATGCGGCTTGACAGAAAATGGAAGCACAGCGTATCAAGGAGCACTCAACGGAATGTGTCTTCTCAATCAGGGGGTTTCAAATTCTTCCTCACTTTCAACATTTTTCTACTGAAATGCCAACCTGTCTTCTTGGGCATTTACACCTCCTTAAAATGAACTTGCTCATCTGTCTTTGCAGGTCCCTGCATCCAGGACCGGAGACTGAAAGCCTTTACGCTAGACACAGGCAAAGTTGACAGTGGAAGGGGAAATTCATTTGAGCCTGTTCTTTGCAAGAGCTGAAGGCTGGAATGGCAGCCGAGTTGAGCTATCTGCTTCAGAGAAAGCAGCAACATCTGGTGAGGGAAAGGAAGATTTTCTCCGTAAAACTTCAGTGCAAGTTTCACCGCGGTGTTGTCTGTATTGGGTTTACAGCCCTCCCTCTCCATCTCTTTATATTTGTTCATGATCAGATACAGTGTGAAGAAGTGAGGTTTTTGGCTTGTTTCGAAGCAGCATTAATTCTTCCCTCATTCCCCTCCCAAGAATAAGGTGGAAACAGGTGGAGAAATCTTTAGAGAAGCAAAATAGAAGGGAAGGAAATGAGATGATAAAATCTGATATGATAAAACCAAAATACTTTTTATTTCCACACCATTAAACCCCGATACCTGCAATTCACTGCGTGCGTATATCTGTTAGTGTTAGTTAAACAACAACCCCCTGTCTTCCTTGGGAGAGAAGATGAAAGCAAGAGCCACTTACTGCTTTGGAGGCCACCAGTGACACAGAACCTGATCTGCCCTGCTTCTTCGTTAGGTCACCAGGCTGACGGCCACCACCAAGGACTACTGGGCCCTGGGGATGAAAGGTGACACTGAATTCCACTCATAGAAGCCACAGCACAACAAATACTCTGAAGGGGAAAGAAACGACTTTGGAATTACATTTCTATGACAGCTTCATTAATTCCAATTCTAACCCAGGGGAAGCAGTTTAAGGAGGAGACACCACTAGGCCAACACCAACGCTGTTTGTTTTTCCCAGAGGAGCCATCCACAACCATGGCTCACAATTAACGTGCTGCTTTCCAGGCCCTCCAGCTCTGCTCACAGCTAGACGGAGGGATAACCGAGGAAGGAAAATCAAAGTATGACAGCACCCACAGGACATTACTTGCTTGGTGTCATTGGTCATGGACCAGCAACCACTAGTGGCTGCTACTGTAGAATAGACTATTCCAAGAACGTAGACTATTTAGAATAACATGGCAGTAATTAATGAGTACTGCTCAAAAGATGATGATTGCCAGGATTAAGACCGCCGTCCTCCTTTCACACCATTTCATTTCCATTTTTACAACGGGCAAGGAGAGCTGGCTGCTTTCCTGGAAGGTCCCCAGCCTGAGAGAAGAGCCCTGCACCCGTTGGTGACACAGAGCCGTGGGAAGGCAAACCGAAGGCTTCCTCAGAACTGCTACTTTAGCCAAAGAATTCATAGGGGACCAGTGTATGCTGCGACATAAAAACCTATAATAATCAATTGCAACAGTCTATGTTCATGTAAATTGTGATTATTTAGGGCTGGGTAAAGCATCTCACCTTTGCCACATCAGCTGGCTACACGTTAGAGGAATAACAAGGGACACAAACGTGTGGCTCACACCAGGTTGACTGTTTGACTTAGTCTTAATTTTTCTTCCTAGAGACCATGGGACACTACCTTTACTCGCATTTTCCACTCATATTTTTAAGGTACGGACTAACCTTTCCCAGTTGCTCTAGAAGAATTAACTGCAACAAATTCAGCACACAAATGAATTCTTCAGATGCACCTTCCTGAATCTCCTAAATCCAGTCAAGCCCCCAGAACACCCAAATAAAAATAGTACGATGCAATTAGAGTTTTGAGATTCTAGTGGAACAGAAAATTAAGAAAATGCCTGTAATATGAAAAGGAGTCTTGCTGTAACAATAGCAAATTGCTCTCAGGGAAAAATCATAAAACAAATTAGATGAGATACCAAGCATTCTGAAAACATGTGAGACAATCTGTGGGAGCATTCATATGGATAATTAGCTAAATTTATAGTAGATTTACAACTACCATTATGCAATTGTCACAAACAAGCACATTAGTATCTTTGACATATCACAGCCTCCCACAGCCTTGATAATAATTACTATACTTTAGTACCAAATCAATTAAAGCTTGGATAACTGTCAAACAGATTTTTTTCTTTATTTCCCTAGAGAAAGAGTAGCAAACAGACAGGTATTGAAATAAGTCTCATGGAAATTTTAGCCTTCCAGTCCCTAAAGGGGCTCCAGGAGAGATGGGGAGGGACTCTTGATGAGGGAGGGGAGCCAGAGGAGGAGGAGGAAGGGTTTGACGCTGAAAGAGGGGAGATTGAGCTGAGATGTGGGGCAGAAATTCTTTGCTGTGAGGGTGGTGAGAGCCTGGCCCAGGTTGCCCAGAGAAGCTGTGGCTGCCCCATCCCTGGAGGGGTTCAAGGCCAGTCGGGATTTACACTGCTACAATGATAAAAAGAAACCCACAGCCAACACCCACATGCTGGGAAAGGCATAATTTTATGAAGTTGCTGTCTTAAATTTATGCACAAGATTTTTTTTTTTGATCCATTTTTGACTGCCAAGTAATCCGTTATGAGGTTTTTACAGAGGGAACCAGGAAAACATCTATACAAAGACTTAACTCACTGGCTGGTTCCCTCTGTCCTGCCACCTTCTTGGCCTCCTGGCAGATAAAAAGCTTCCAACAAACTGCCTTGCAGTTTTTTTGGGGTCCTCTATCCTCATATGAATTACTCTCTAAAGGGCTGCCACTTTGTGACATTTGCCAGTGTTGCTCTCAACGCCGAGGGAGGCGGAACCAGGTCACTCCCAGTTTGCCAATGCTCAGGAAAGCTCCAAGGGTCAGGAACGCAAGGATTTACTGGGAAGAGAGATTTCCATCTGAACAACCTGCAGGTTCTGAAGTGGGATGAGGACAATTAATGTATAAAACTTTCATTAATCGTGGACGGATAAAGAATAAGTTACAGAGAGAAATGGCAGAATATGTAAGTCTGAGAGACAGCTTTCTTTACTCCCCTTCCCCAAGTCAGTCATTCCCACTCTCGGTTTCCACTGAACAGGTTGTCTCAGAGCAGAGAGAACAGTTACTTCAACAAAACAGCGAGAAAAAGACTAACCCAGGATCCCTGTAACAGCCAAATGTTAATAGGTGTCTAAAGGTCTCTCCCCTCTAATTTAGTTAATCAAACTAGGGCCAAACTTTATCCTTTCCCTCTCCCAGTTCCATCAGGCTGTCTAACAAATCCCTTTACCCCATAAATCTGACCTCGTTCACGTCCTTGAACTGAGGCGGATACAACAGCCTGAGGCTGTGAAGCGGCATGGACTGCAACGGTTGTTTCTCTCACCTCACAGATATTTGTGAGAGGTTCGCAGTTTATCTCTGACCTAATATAGGCAAAGCCAACGCAGAAGAGAAAGCACCATAAAAGCACATACAGTAAAGAACACTTGGTGTCCAAGTCTGCAAAGAAGAGAAACCCATAAAAGCTCACAAGGAAGATGAGGAGGTGGATATAAGATGAAAGCGCCCATCCTTTGTTGCCTCCGGACCAACACCATCGCTCTCCCCGGCGCCCCAGCCCCTTCCCCACCCCGTCGCCTTCACCCCTTCCCGGCCACACGGGGTTCGCTCTCGGGTTTAAGGAACGAAGCTCAGAGGAAACTGCCGGATGATAAGGGGAGGCGGTAGAAAAAGGTTTCCCAGCTCTTTCACCACAGAAAAAGCCGATATCCTGAAGAAGCACTACTAAAACGATGCTTCAGACTTCAAGAACCCCAAAATACACACTTGCGTGGCCACACTCCTCAAGCAACTCTACAAGTCTCCAAGAGGCGCCTCGCCAGCGAAGAGCCGCGGCAGCCCCCCGTACTCACCCTGGGGAGGAGGCGGCGGGGAGCCGCTGCCCATCGCCCTCCGCCTCATCAGAGCCGCCTACAGGTACCGGGCACACCCGGACAGCTAGTGCCAGGCCCGCAGGCGGCGGTGGAGGCTCCGCGCCCGGCTCCACAACCGGTCCCGGGGGCGATGAGGCGACGCCGCGCCTCAGGAAGAGCGCGAGCGCCTCCCGGGCAGAGCCCGCGCCTCAGCACTGCGCATGCGCAGACCGGGAGCGGCATCCCGCCCTCCTCCCCCGCGCCGACCGCTCATTGGCTGCTGGAGCACGCGCTCGCTACGGCACCAACCAGAGTGGGTAAATAGTGCCAGCACGTGCTGGAGGGGGAGGAGCCGTGAGGAGGGCGTGCTGGTGAGCCAATCATAATTGTCGGCCCACCCCCGAGGCTATATAAGGCCGCGGAGGGGGTAGAGCGGAGCGCTGGCGGCCATCTTGTCCCGTCGCGGTGCGGGAGCTGCGGTACCGGGCGCTGAACGGGCCGGGCCTGACCCGGTGCTCTGCCGCCACCAGCCATCCCCGCGGGCACCCGCCCGGCGGGCCCTGGCGGAGCGAGATAAAGAACACCTCCGGTACGCGGCCCGTTTCCACCGTGGAGCCCATCCTCCACCCTCGACCCATTTTATACGCTAATCCAATTATAGAAGCGTCTCAGCCAGTGGTTAATCCAGCCCAAGTAATGAAAAGTCAACGTTCAGGCGGCGCCCTGGGGGCTTTCCGTCTTGTCTGGGCATGAGGGAAGGAGATTCTCCGTGCTCGCAGCTCGCCCACGGCTCTGAGGGCGGCGGTAGGGAGGAACCCGGTCTCCACAGCAGGTAGAGAGCAAACGATCAGCTCTCCAGAGCAAAATTCTCTGTATGGGGAATTCAGAGTAGCGGGCGCAAGAGGAAAACTCAGCTCACTTAAGCAAAAAAAAAAAAAAGCTAAGACTTCTTTTTTTACAACCCTTTACATCAGGAGATCTTGGATGCAGTCAGGGAGAGCCTGAGGCTGTGTGGGAAATAAAGACAGCAGCCACCACCAAAGTCAACGTCTCGGGAATACATCGCGGTCTGCTCTGTCTAGTCTCTTCCAGCCAACATCTCCCTGAATTATCCTTTCATGGTTTCCTGTAGAATAACACCGTGAGGCAGAAAACCAATTAAGCGTGACAACACTGGGAGAGGAATCTGCTCTGTAGAGAATTAACACCTGAAAACCACACAGAGAAGTTGCGGAGAGCTCCCAAAGTACACCAGAAGAAACATTAAGAGCGAAGAAGCAATGCTTCTACACGTGCTCATCGGAAGGTGGGATGGTTTGTTATTTAAAGAAGGGACAGTAATATATTTATTTGAAGTTTTATTGAAAAAGGTCACAGAATTGCCTATTGTACCCTATCGTGTTTTTTTAGGGGGTTGTGGCAGCTTGATTTATTGATGTAGCAGATAGAGAACATGGTTTCTAAAAATGTTATTTAATACCTGCTTAAATATTTTTGCTCAGCAAAAAGCCAAAAGCAACATTTAAGAATTCAATGTTCACAATTGTCTCATTTGCCCACGCAAAACCTTTTCCTAAAGGTTTACTTCACGGTACAGCTGCAGCTGGAGGGATGGTGTCATTGCTGGTTGTATTTTCAGGCCAATGTAATTCAGAAGAAAACTGTATCCATTTTAACAAATATTACACCACAAAAAGGTGCCTGAGACAAGGCAAAAAAATGTAAAAAGAAGAAGAAAAAGAGCATTTAAGAAGGTAAAGAGGAGATGTTTTTTTTCTAAGATTCTTAATGAGCCAGTCCACTTCCAAGGAATTAAGATTTTTCTGTTTCTGATACTGATGTTTAATTTGGAACAGATTATAAAGTTACAGTGAGATACCACTGGGTGTTCTATAACTATTTCGTACTGGGGGTTGGGGGGTAAATCCATACATTTTTTTTCTTCACCAGTGCATAACTTACCCCATGTCACTTTTTTACTGTCCCACAATTGCCCACACCCTGTCATGTCTCATTGTGAGAGCCATAAAGAGATACCAGAAACGAAAGCGTGGAGTTTCATATAAAAAAGTTAAGACGTGATGTATTATCCGCTGACAATCCAGTCTAACAACTTCCATTAGAGGCACTTTCTATATGGTTTTTAGCAGTTGACTGCACAATTTTCTTTCACAATCCTTGGACTTAATTTAAAAAGCGATTCATCACTTTGCTCCAGTATCTACTTTTCTGACATTTAATACGTTATCCAGATAACCAGCAGCTTCAAAAGGTACAGCAGGGAATTTTAACATCCTCCTTCACAACGGAGGGCATCAGGAAATGATCTTTCTTAGTTGTTCCATTGATTACAATTAGTGTACGAGGCCAGACACATTTTCCTTTTTTGAGTTTGTGATTTTTATTATTTTTTTTAAAACCAGCTTCCTGCTTCCAGTGTCTTTAAAATACATTTTTCTTGCTTTTATCACCTTTAGTGGTTCGTTCATCAAATTCCATCTCAGAAGTTGAATTTGTCTTATACATTGTTTGTTAGCCTGCGTTCACTGCCTGCAGTAGAATCTTGCCTTTCCAATTCTGAAATAAATCCGTTTGATTCAGAAGAGCTCTTGAGGCACACTATTTAACTAGATTGGTTTACTTGCTTCTCTGCCTCTTCTTTGGGTAGTTATGTTCACTTTCTCAACCATTCAGTTCCCATAAGTCATTCCTAAGCCAAATTCAGTGATTTTGTGTTTGATTTTTCTGGGCTTCGGCAGTTTGCCTTTAAGATTCCACATCACTGCAGCAGCTGCAGGTAGGATCCCATGGAGGAAAAAAAAAAAGAAAGATTCCTGACATTCTAGTAACAATGATGAGCTCAACAATCGCATTAATGACAACTGAGCTTTAATGACGACTGACCTTCTAAGCAAATACACACAGTAACTTTTCAAGTTAATCCTCACAGCTTTTCCAAAACCTGCATTAACCTTTTAATATACAAAAAGCCCTAAAAAGCTTGAACTAAAATGGAAATATTTTCCTCTATGCTACTATATTTTTCAGTATCCTCCAGGTATTGTGACAGAAAGCAGCAATCGCTCTTCTGACAATGAACTTCTATAAAATTACATTAATTTAGAATTAGGTCCTTTGTCTTTAGGACTGCAACGAGAAAATCAAAAAAGCCACGTATGACCACATGCAGAACGCTATGAGCAAGCCTGCAAGACAGTCTAACATAACTGGATTGTAAAGGTGTTAGGTCTTAGAAGGTCTAAAAAGAATATCAGCTACTCAATTCATTGAATGAGAGCTACAATGTCTGGGGTGGAATAAGAGAGAGTAAACGAAAATCAAATTAAAAACCATGTTCTACCAGAATTACAAGAAGAAAAAATTGTTTGAAATTGAAAACTGAACAGTTTTCAGTCTCAAAAAACAGAATCTTTTGTGTGTGTGTGGTTTTTTTAATACAGTATTTTCATAATTTGATATCAACTGAAAACGTCTCGGTTCTCATTTAAGGATGGGCGATGGGGATGTCTTTTCTCCTAAAGCAACACTTTCCCTCAGACGGTGCTGACCCTTTGGTACCTTTTCTGATGACTTTTAAACTTGCTAACTAGTTTCAATTAACCTCAACAGAGGCATTTAAAAACTGCAAAGCCATAGGACGAAGGGGAAGGGTTTGACACCGAAAGAGGGGAGATTGAGCTGAGATCTGGGTAAGAACTTCTTTGCTGTGAGGGTGGTGAGAGCCTGGCCCAGGTTGCCCGGAGAAGCTGTGGCTGCCCCATCCCTGGAGGGGTTCAAGGCCAGGTTGGAGGGGGCTTGGAGCAACCTGGTCTGGTGGGAGGTGTGGCACTGGGTGGCCTTTAAGGTCCCTTCCCACCCAAACCATTCTATTCTGTGATTTTACAGTTAGAAGGAGCGACAAACTGTATTTAGTTCTTGTCTAAAACCAGCCTTTGCGGCATCTCTTAGGTTACTTGGAAAAGAGGCTACAAAGTAATACTAGTAAAATATTGTAATCAGTAGGAAGCAAGTAGAGAACTATAATTAAATGATCGTGCTTTAGATGGCTTGACATGTTCTCTACAAAGTCATTGTATTAAAGCAATTTTCCATTCTAAGCCCCCAGAAAGGAATTGATTTACTTGTTACTTGACTTTTGAATGATTGTGCAGGCTTTTGAAGCTAAGCCGGTAATAACAGCATGAATTACTCCCCTTATCTTAGCACTTTCTTTTATTGTCCTTGTTCTTATCTCTAAACGCTACCGGGGGATGAAGATTACCCATTAACCTTTCGGCCTCCAGAAATAACTGGACTTCGTGCTCCATCTTCTGAAGAAAGGTGCGGTCGCAGGAGCCCCCGAAGCATCTGCTACAGATGCAAATATTCTATATTCTTTGCCTCTTCCTCCCATCCCACACGCGTCCTTCGGTCTGTCTTACCCTTCTTATGCTGCTGCGAGCAGAGAAATTTTAGGAAAATTCCAGTTTTACATACTCTTGCCCTTAGATGATTTCCTTTCCATCATGTTTTGCCTCGTGTCCTTCGTACAAACGAGACGGGGATTGTTGTGCCCTGCAGATGACGTCAAGAAATGGAGACAGAAAGCTTAAATCATCCCAGGCATCTCAACGCTTCACGGTGAAGAATGCTCTTAAGTAGTAAGAATGTTTTCAAATGGCATTTCAGTCTCACCGAAACAAAGCTTTTCTTGGGATTAATACTCTGAAAGGTTTGTTTTAGAAACAGGTGGATGATACGAAAAATCACAGTGCATCGAAAAGGCCAGAAAAGTGAAGAGCTCTGCATGCAAATAAGCCATTAAGTAATAATTGCTAAAACCTGCCTCAAACCCACATTGAGTTTAGTGTTAAATGACCACACAGAGCTCAAGACATTAAAATTTTCCATGATTTTCAGCCTGCCTTTCCCACCTTTGCCGTGCTGCACGAGGTCATGTGGCCGGAGAATCAGGAATACGATGGCAAATCGGCGTGCCCCGACAACAACTATTTTTCCCTCATAAATTAAACTCCATTTGGTGCTGACCGTTAACGAGGCTCACCATTGCACCCACACAACTTCGGTGTTCCGTGGAGAGCAAAGATAGATTTTGGCTGATGGCTGTTGCGACCCAGGCGTACTAAATAAACCCTTGCACACTCCTGTTCGGGCTTCTCCTGGCAGTGAAAAGCAAGGAAACACTAAGAATTCTGCTCTATTTTAAAGGTGTATCTTTGGGCAGGGTCTGGAACTGCACGCAAGTGTTTAATGAGGTGATTTTCACAGATCAGGGCCTCGGTAACGCTGCTTCTCTTTGCTCACGTTAGGATTACTCCAGCGAGGAGCCCTGTCCTGCACCGGAGGAGGAACTAACCCGCTCCCGTGTCCGTCCAGGACAGCACCGTGGATACTCAGCGCATCTAACTGACCAGTAAGGGAATGTGTAAGATCAGGAGTTAAGTTTCTACCTATAGATAAATAGAGTCATAGAATCATTGAGGTTGGAGAAGACCCTTAAGATCATCGAGTCCAGCCATCAACCCAACGCTGCCAAACCCACCACGGACCCATGTCCCTCAGCACCACGTCTGCCCGGCTTTTCAATCCCTCCAGGGATGGTGACTCCACCACTGCCCTGGGCAGCCTCTTCCAACGCTTCACAACCCGTTCCGGGAAGGAATTTTTCCCAATCTCCATCCTAAACCTCCCCTGGCAAAACTTGAGGCCGTTTCCCCTCATCCCATCGCCTGTTCCTTAGGAAAAGAGACCAGTCCCCCCGCTACCCCCTCCTTTCAGGGAGTTGTAGAGAGCGAGAAGGTCTCCCCTCAGCCTCCTTTTCTTCAGGCTGAACACCCCCAGCTCCCTCAGCTGCTCCTCACAAGACTTAGTCTCCAGACCCCTCACAGAGCAAATTGGCCGAGTATTAACAGGGTTGAGGCTGGTGGCTGCTTGATGTATTGATAATTAAGATATTAATGATGCGTATGGCTCCTCCGGACGTTACACGCCGCCGGTCTCTCGCTGAGGAGGCCCCACAGACACCCGTGAGGCCCGGCCAAGCCTCCAGCTCCGGGGAGCCGAGTGAGGACCGTCCCCCGGCCCGCAGCCAGGCCCCAGCCGCTCCCCTCGGCGCCGAGCACCGCGCTGAGGCGGCGGCGGCACAAAGGCCGGTGGGGGATCGTAGAGGGGAGGGCAGCGGCCGGGGCCCACCGAGAGACCGGGGCCGCCCCGCAGGCCGCGCCGCCCGTTGCCATGGGGACCGGGCCCACCTTGCGCCCGCGGGCAGGTTTCACATCCGGGGGAAGGGGAGGAAGAGCCGCCAGCGGCGGGCGTTGCCCCGGAAGCGGATCGCGCGGGGGCTCTCGGGAGTTGTAGTCCTGAGCGGCGGCGGACCGGCGCCAGAGAGTTGGTTGTGAGGAGGTGGGTGTCGGGGAGCGGGGCTGGCGCCGCTCACCCCCGGAGCGGGGGCCGGGCCGTGCGGTGCGTGGCGGCACCGCGGCTCGGAACCTGCGGCCGGAGGAAGGGGAAGAAAGGGGAGGATGGCTCCGAGCCGGGTGGCGGCGGCGGGGGGACCGGCGGGGCTGAGGCGATGGGCCGGGGGGCGGCGGCGGGGCCGAGCGGCGCGGAGCGGCGGGGCCGGCGGCCAAGGCCGGGCGCGGTGCCCGCCCAGGGGGGCGGGAGCCTGGGCCTGAGGGGAGCCCCGGCCCGCGGGAAGGGGCCGGGCGGGGGCCTGGGCCTGTGCGGCCGGGCGGGGCGGGCGGGGATGCCCCGGGGATGGGGCACCGGCCGTGTGCGGGGCGGGGGAGCGGGCTGCCGCCCGGGCAGCGCCGCGGGGAGCCGGGGAGCGCGGCCACCGGGGGCGCGGGTCGGCCGGCCGAGCTCCCGGGCGCTTCTCCCCTCGGGTTCTGGGCGAACGGCCGGCGGGGAGAGCCCCGGTTGGAGGGGGAGCTGAGCCCCGCGTCGGGAAACGGCGCAGGGTGGCCCGGAGAGGGCCTGGGGAGCTGGGCTCTGCCCGGGCTTTCTCATCTGTGCCGCGGGGAAGCCTTCGCTCCTGTTCCAGAGCTGTTCTCCAGCATCGCTCACAGCCCTTTTCTTAGTTTTGTCTCTCCCTTACCTTCCTGTAACTTACTCTGTTGTCGCTAATGGCACCATTTTTTCCCCCGTGGTCATTGGAACCGTGACTCTGGGTTGCCCATTTAGTCCACAACGCTTGGTCTCATGAGCGCCGGGTACCCAAGAGCATCCAACGCCTGGTCCTACCTCTAGCACTTCATTGTCCCCCTGCTTCTGACTCATCAGAGTTCAGCAACAGGAATCCTACAAAATTAGGATTAGGATTGGTAAAGGAGGGTTTTCCCTCACAGATCCACTGCTCCTTCTACCCAAAGAGCTGAAAGTCAGATAGTTCCGCTTTGCATGGCCCCCAGCGTAGGTGATGCTTGAGGCTGAATGATATGGAAGACAACACAATTTCTCTTTTGTTCTCTTGACAAAGCAGATGGGGCTGCACCTCTTCATACACTGCTGGAGTATCACAGTAGGCAATAATCAGAAATTCTGTGATATTCACTACATCCTCATGTATTTTCTTCTTGGGAGTGCGGTGTCTCTTCATACGTGCATGTAGCTATTTTCAAGTGGATCAAGGAAACCCAACAAAGACCCAGTTCCCAGGCCTTTGAGGTTTTATCTAACCGTTTCCAGTACCACATTCACTGGTTTCACCCTTTGCAATAGGGCCATTAAGTCTATTTCTAACAAACTTTTAGTGTCTCTTTTGCCATCTGGGATTCTAGTACTTTGCCAAGTGTGAGACATCAGGCGCTCTGATGGCATCGTTGTGATGGTTGATTCTCATTCCAAATGTACCGTTGCCTTGTCTGAAGGAGTTCTGTGTCATTGTATTCCACTTCTTTGTAAATCCAGTGTCCTGTGAGGCCCCACATTTCTCTCCTGTTACCAGAGCCTGACGAATGATATTTGGGATCTTCCAGTGTGTCCTCCTTTCATTGATGTTCATACGTCCCCTTCATTTTCATGAACGTTGAAGTGGCTACCAGAGTTGGACACCTTTTTTGTTTCCTTTTTTGGTGTCAGGATCTTCAGCAACAAAACCCTGGGATTTCCCCCAGGCTGCTGGTTGTGCTAAAACCAGCTCCCAGTTCAGGATCCTCTCTGTTCAGATCCACCAGATCTGGTCGGGGGCAGTGATGCTGCTGCAGGGGCTGATCTCTTAATGAGCTGTACCTTGAACCTAAGCTTATCTATCCAAGCTCTTCTCTCTCTGCTTTGACCATGTTCCTACTGGATGCTCCAGCTTGAAGTCCTCGAATTCCTCCGTGTCATTTAAAAGGGATCCCTCATCAGTGGGACAGCAAGAGCTGGATTCTGTTTATGGTCCTCACCTGGATTGTTTCATCTCTCTGTGCCTTTATCCTTTTCCCTGTCCTGTCCCCTCTCCCACCCAGTCTGACTCTTTTAGCCTTGAGGCTGTTACTGGTGGCACAGCCAGGGTCCCAGTCTCAACTGGGGATCTACTGCTGCGATTATAAATAACAGCTTTATTCAAGTCTTGCTTGTCAGTGGGGCTTACAGTTAATCTTGTAAGTTCATCCATGAAGGGTTTTCAATTTCTTTTTTTTTTCTTTTTTTTTTTTTTCCCATTGGTCTTGAGCATAAAAGACCATTTTATTCAACTTTATCTTGTGTTTATTTTCTGAAGTGCCCTTCTGCCCATCCCAGCGTAGGTGAGATGTTCTTTGTTCTCTTTTCCACTAATTTGCGCTCCGTAAGTAAAGCCCTGCACTTTGTCTGCCTGAATGGTACATTGCCCCGGAACGCTGTTGTAGACTGACTTCCCCGTGCTCTCTGGAACACACTCAGTCTGTCTGCAAGCAAACAGCTTCCCCGTTTTTGTCATGCTTAAAAATTCGGGAAGATGTGGCTGATATGTCTGTGACTTAGATTTAAGAATCTTGCTTAGTCTTGCTCGACTACCACAAAAGAGTCTCCTAACTCTGTTCAGTCCAGCGAGCTTGTTATATCAGGGACGTTTTCCTCTGCCAGTCTTGCTAATTACTACAGCATGCGTCGTTCTTCCTTCTCAAACAAGTCGAATAACTGTGTTTTTATTTATTTAGCCATTGAAAAAGACAAAGTGTAGGCTTTTCAGCAGCAGCGGGTTTGGTTTTCTGTGCCTGTAGGGAGATGACTTGCTGAGCAAGGTGTCGTGTCCACAGAGTTCTGTTCTGAAAGCGGTGTTACTTTAGGCCTTGCTCTTGCCAAAGTAAACAGTAATTTTGTCCTTAGTTTCCCTGAAAGCAAAAATGCATCATTTGAAAGCATAATAATTGTGGGATATTAATTGTGTGCGTGGGAATAGTCGTTAATATGGATAGTTAATGTTAGCTTTGTGTCCGTGAGGACCCTCACCCATCTGATCCTAGTTTGTTAGGAAATCCTTATTATGCTATTATGAAGAATGCCTAAAATGTATTTAATATTTGGCATGACAGATAAACCACCCCAAAACAAAGTGTTTTTTTTTTTAAATTTGAGTAAAAGCTATTTTAATAAGAAATAAAAATAGAAAGTTTAATGTAATTTCAGCAAAGAACATTATCAAAAGTACATGTTTCTTTCTTCTCTCTATAAAGAGGGAATAATGGCAGTGGTCTACCTAGTTCTGGCATTCTGACTTAAAAAGGTTTTAAGAAATGTCCCCAAATCCGTATTGTCACAGAGACAAAGCGCTTCCAAGAGCCACAAAGCTCTGAGAAGACGCTTCCTCCCTTTGGGTGTAGAGTGGGACAATAGCAAATGGTACATGCGTGATTCACATGAAATTCTGGAATTTGTGACAGAAAAGTGGAATTTCTTTGTCTGGTGCTAAAGACAGGTAGTTTCAGAGATATCTTGAGTGAAATATCTCAAAGGAAATACTAATTCTAATTTCCTGTTTCTTCTTGCCACCTCTTGCCTTCCCAGGAATCAACCCTTTTCACTGTGATGGAGATGTTCTCGCTGAATTCCCTTAAAGGTAAGGACCCGAGACAATCTTCCATTCATTTTTTTTTTTTCTTCATTCAGCGATTTAATACTATAGCAGATTGATCAAGAAAATTAATTGGGAAGGAACGGTACCGTCCTTCTCTGTGCTGGATAAATGCGAGGTTTGTCCTATAAATGTCTGTTGTCAGACTTCCTTCTCGGTGTGTTAGGTTCAAAAAAGGAAGTTGAGATGGCTGTACCTGAACTAGTGAGATCTACATAACATACAGAATCCCAGAATGCTATGGGGTTGGAACGGACCTCTGGACATCATCTCCTCCAACCCCCTGCCAGAGCAGGTCCACCCAGAGCAGGTCCCACAGGAGCGTGTCCAGGAGGGTTTGGAATGTCTCCAGAGAAGGAGACTCCACCACCTCTCTGGGCAGCCTCTCCCAGGGCTCTGCCACCCTCACAGCAAAGAAGTTCCTCCTCATGTTGAGATGGAACTTCTTATGTCCTAGTTTGTGCCCGTTCCCTCTTGTCCTGTCCCTGGGCACCACTGAAAAAAGACTGGCCCCATCCTCCTGACAACCACCCTTTGAGTATTTCTAGGCGTTGATCAGGTCCCCCCTCAGTCTTCTCTTCTCCAGACTAAAAAGACCCAAGTCCCTCAGCCTTTCCTCATCAGAGAGATGCTCCAGGCCCCTCATCATCTTTGTAGCCCTTTGCTGGACCCTCTCCAGCAGTTCCCTGTCCTTCTGCAACTGGGGAGCCCAGAAGAACTGGTCCCAGTGCTCCAGATGGGGCCTCCCCAGGGCAGAGCAGAGGGGGAGGATGACCTCCCTCCACCTGCTGGCCACGCTCTTCTTGATGCCCCCCAGGATGCCCTTGGCCTTCTTGGCCACCAGGGCATGTTGCTGTCTCATGGGCATCCTGTTGTCCCCCAGGACTCCCAGGTCTTTCTCCTCAGAGCTGCTCTCCAGCAGGTCAGCCCCAACCTGTCCTGGTGCAGGGGGTTATTCCTCCCCAGGTGCAGCACCCTACACTTGCCCTTGTTGAATTTCATCAGGTTCCTCTGCCCAACTCTCCAGCCTGTCCAGGTCTCGCTGTGTGGTGGCACAGCCTTCTGGGGTGACAGCCACCCCTCCCAGTTCTGTATCATCAGCCAACTTGCTGAGGGTACATTCCATCCCTTCATCCAGGTCATTGATGAATGTATTGAAGAGGACTGGACCTCTCGGAGGGGAGCCCAGCGTGTAGAACTTGGGCTGTAAGCGTGAAGGGAGGGTGGTTGTCGCCGTTGTAACGCAGTCATGTCGTGGTTAGCGTAGCGCAGGAGTCAGCGTGGTCACAGTGAGCACAAGAGAGAATTTCAGGGAAACAACAGAATTTGGAAGGAGAGAAGACCTGTTGTGGTATCTAAGAGGTGACAATCTAGGCTTGTTTGCTATTAGGCTTAAAGTAAAGGCTTTTTTTTTCCCCCCCTTTTAATTTTACCCTCCTAAATGTACCTGCGTCCTTCTGTGCCAATTCAGCAAGTGCTTTCTCCTCGGTGTTTGCATACCTTAAATATCTGCCTCCTGTTGTCATGTCCTTTTTTTCCTGTCATTGCTTTACCAATCCCTTTCTTTAGGTCATATTTATGAAATCCCTCCAGTCACTGGCCGCTTTTTTTTGTTCTTTTCTGAACTCTGTTACTTGGTCTTAAAATAAGGTAGAACCGAATGCGATATTCCGGGGAGGGATGGCTGCCTCCTGTCTCAGGGAAGTTGTGCTTCTGCTTTTAACAGGAGGATGTACCAGCCATTCCTCTCACGCTGCCGTGCCAGTGAGTCACCCGTATTGTGGGTTCCGTATTTAAAACAAAAATTCCCAGTATTCTTTACACGTCCAGGGCGTTAATTATGTAGGAAGTCATTTTAGTTGGGAATGAAAACCCCTCTCGTCTGTCAACAACGTGACCTGGTTTGGAGAAAGAGAGAGAAGGACCTTTTCCAGTGAGGGCTAGTGGTTTGTCATGGCCAGACTGGGATTGGGACTCTAGGTGCTGTGACATGCGCTCTGGGGGGAAGGGGGAAAGGAAGTCTTTAATATAACGTGGCTCGTTAACGAGCTTCTGTGTGGCACTGCTGCCTCCGCACGGGCTTGGCTAGAGGAGAGGAATTAGCCACGGCCCATCCAAGCGAGCCCGAGCTGGCACAGCCTGGGAAGAAGGCTCCAAGCCATTATTTATACGCTGTCTAACGCTCCATCTCTGCAAAATAAAGATATTTGCATTGAGTACGCGGCATCTGCGACTTTTGGAATTTTTTTTAATAAATGGAGTCTTGACTATTTTTTTTTTTTTCCTGTGCTGATAAGATAATTTTTACATCATTCGCAGTGACAAACCACTAGCCCCACCCGTGCCCACCTCCCCGGGCTCTGGCATCTTCTCCCCGATTCCTCCTTCCCACTGACTCCGTGTCTCCAACCTTCTCTCCGGACACGTGCTTTATTCACCTCTTTTCTTTGTTGTACTTTTAATCACCGTGGTCTCCAGCCATGGTTTTCATCCCTTTCGTGCTTCTTCTCTGATGTTCACAACTTGAAACACCTTCGTAGCTGTGATTATTTTTTTTTTTTAATTCACTGCTGGACACTTTATTGCCTCATTTAGATCTTGGGAAAATGCTAAATAAACCAGCAACTCCATCAAATTAAGTAGTTTCACAGTAGATTCCTCTTCCCAGAAAGCTCTGTTAATGTTTACATGCTATTTCCAGCCACCCTTTCTTTCCAGTCCTCCTTGAAGCTTTTGTTTCCAAACCAACTCAAATTTATTTCCAAAAGTAAGAGTTTGTGCAACTTGATATCAAGAGATTTATGTAGAATTAATTTCCTTAAATTTGAGTGACTTCTCTAGCAAGATTGTTTTCCTTTTGAGCGGACCGACGCTCTTAAGATTTGTAATCTAAACCTTTATAATTCGAGTGCCAGAATAACTTTCATGTCTTTCAAGGGAGGAAAAAGGAAAAAAACACCACTTTTTTGGTGTCTTCTGGTGCTGCTTCAAGATCTGGAGGTTTTCATTTCCTTTTGGGTTTTTTTAGTAAAGAAAAAAAAAATCTCAAGCCAATTCACAGAGGTTCTAAAAGGTGTGCCTATTGGAAAAGGCAAATTTGGTGTAGTAAGATTTATTCGATTCTCTTCCGAAGTTGTTTTTTATACAGGTTTTTATAACTTTTTCCACTTCTTGAACCTCTCATGGAACCACAGGATTTGGGCAATGACGGTAGTTAATCCTTTGTGGCTTATCCAAGATTTCTCTTTCTGATTTAAAACCCACCAACCAACCAACAACGACCACCACTCCCAAAACAACCCCAAATCCCCTTTTTTTCATCAGAATGGAAATTTTTTAATTTACACCCCAAATATTTCCTAAGTTATTTGACATAAAAATGATACCTCCCCCTTTAAAGAAAGGCCCAACTTCATGGTCGTCCCAGGTAGATGTTGCGGCCAAAGATAATAAAATTTATATATATTAATTGCTTAGAAAAATAACTTAGGCTTTTAAAAATTAATTAAAAAATCCTGTAAGGTTTGAATTTCAACCACGGAGAATTTTATGCCTCGAACGCAAAATGATTGGAATAGAACTAATTAATAGGGAATGGAGTGGGAGTGGTGTGTAAGGAGGGAAACTGCAAGTTTTTTAGTGTTTTATCTCAAAAATGAGTAAGGAGCGGGCGCAGGCAGCTTTCATTCCAGTGCCACCCACCTGAATGGGAATTCCGGGGTCTGAGGGGTGGGTTTTGGGTGCGGGAGCGAAACCGGGGGCGGCCAAACGCCGCGGAAAGCGGAGTAAAAATCACGTTTCTGCTTTTTTCCCCTCTAATTTAAAGGAGGTTTATAACGATTCTAAACTAAACCCCGTGTTTGGAGGACCGGCCCGCGGGCTGCGTTTGCGGCATGATCATCGGGTTGCTCAGATCTTGGAGCAAATGACTCATCCCTTTGTGGGAACGTTGCTCCGACGACTAAAAACACCCTGTGTTTTTTTGGGGAGGTTTTGTGACACCCACAAACTATTCCCCAAACCCTCTGTACCCGCGTCCCCCGACGCACGAGCACACGCTTTGACTCGCTGCTGTGGTTTCTGTGTCAGGAGGACAGGCAACTCCGGGCAGGGCTGGTAGAGCTTGATTATGCAAGTCGATTATTTATTTTTATTTTAAAAAGAGGTAGAAAACGTCTTTCTGCCGGTTTATCGCTCCAGCGAACTTCTCCCCCTCCCCGCCTCCACGTGTTCCGCCAGGGAGACGAAAGCACCTTCTTTTTCTTTTTCCCTTTTCCCTCCTTTGGCTGTGTCGGGGTGGTCCCCGGGTGGCGTGGGGTGACGCAAATCACCCCCCACCACCACCACCACCCCCAAAATCACCTCCGCGCCCCCCGGTGACAACGGCGACTGGCCCGCCGCCGGGTCCTCCCCCCCGCTAGGGGGCGCTGCGCCCGCCGCCGGGCCCTTCTGGCCGGGGCCAACCTCAAGATGGCGGCGCTGGGCTTGCTGCTGCAGGCGGCGGCGGCCTGCGGCTCGGCCGGGCCCCTGCGCCTCTGCCGCTGTTACCGGGCGGCGCCGGGGAGGCGCGGGCTCTGCACCCGCCTGCCGGCGCCCGACAGCCCCGAGGAGGCGAGGCAGGAGGAGGAGGCGGCGGCGGCGGGCGCCGAGGAGGAGGACACCGCCGCCGCCATGGTGAAGGGTGAGCCGGGGGCGAGGCGGGGCAGCGCGGGGGGGGGGGGGCGGAGGGGGGGTGGGGGTAAGGGAGGAGGAGGAGGAGGAGGAACAACCGGCGGCGCCCCCGGTGTGCGCGGCCCGGCGGCCGGGGAAGCCGCGCCGTGCTGTGCCGTCCCCGCACGCAGCGGAAGGGAGGAGCGAGCCCCGCTGCCCGGTGCTGGGAGGAGGGAGCGTGAGCACGTCCCTCCCCCTGCAGCCGGGCCGCGCCGCCCGCCGCTCTCCTCTCGCTCCGGGCGGCCGGGCTAGGCCGCATCGGGCCCCCCGCCGCCGGCCGGCAGCGGCCACCGGCATCGCGGCATCGCGGCGCGGCCTTTGAGCCGCCCTATCCCGGGGAAAAAAAAAAAAAAAGGGGCTCCTCGGCGGGATGCGCGGCAAGGGAGAGGAGCCGGCCGGTTGCGGCGGGGTCTGCGCGCACGGCTGCGCCGCCGCCGCCGCAGGTAACGGGCCGGGGGCGGCCGGTGCGACCCGGTGGGGGGGGTGTGTGTGTGTGTGTCCGGTGCGGGCAGCAGGGAGGGGGGCTCCGGCGGGCAGCGAGGGCCGAGGCCTTTGTGGCAGCCCCCGCCGCGCTGGGCGGGTGTGCGGCGCTCTTTGTTGGCGGGGAGAGTTGGGTTTCGCCAGAAAACGGGGGGGGGGAAAGGGGGTGCGGAGCCCTTCGGCTCAAGGTCGCCGGTTTGAAGCCGAGCCGGCCCCGGCCAAAAGTCCTCGCTGCTTCTCATCACCCGTCGTGGCCTGACGCGCGCGAGGGGGGGAAAAAAAAAAATCATAAATGGATCTTTCACTAGAAATTCTGATGGATTGAGCACGCCCATCGAGCATCCGCCAGGAAAACTGCTCTGCCGTCGCCGTGCAGCAAGTTCCGTTAGGTCAGAGCTGGAGCACGCTGCGGGAGCGGGCTGCGGGCGGTGCGGAGCATCGCTTTTATCCGCGTTTCGGGTACAAAGGGCTTCGGTCTGGCCTTCCACCAGGTAGTCTGGCTGCCTGAGCCGAATGAAACGCTAATTGAGATACCCAGGGTTCTTGTTAACAGAAATCCTGCTATTTGCAGTGTCTGTAAATCTGGCCGGGGTGATGTCTCTGGCTAAAACTTGGAAGATTTCTCTTTGGACGTCAGTCCTTCAGCCCACAACGGAGTTGTGTGTGAGAGGGCACGGGGTTCGGGTGCTTGAAGGATAAATGCTTCCCTGCTGTGCAGAAGGAATCGTTACCTTTTTAGAAAGAATATTTAAAAGTGTGTTTTGATGTTGTGTTTTGACAATTGCTTTTCTTTAGATGATGAAGTGTGAAGAACACTTCTAGTTTAGAAAGATACGAGTAGTTCTGTGCTGGAGTTTACTGTTTACGGGCTGTGACTCGAACTACTACGTTTTCCTTTTTAAAAATCACTGGTTTGGTTTGAGTTTCGTTTCTTAGGCTGTAATCTTCCACTTTGGAAATCTGGTTTATTATTACATAAAAACTTCTCCCCCCCGCCCCCCTTTCTTCCTTCTGTGCTTCTTTCCCACCCTCCAGCACCTTTTTTTAAACATTATTTTCTCTCTGTAGTTTCTGAATTCTTTAGGTCTCGGTTCCATTCTCCTTCCAGAAGCCTTGCTGAGCTTTATCTTGCAGCTCGGAGTCGGATAGTCTTTAATTGTTGCATTCAAGCTGTTCAACAGAGCAAATTAAACTTACTTCTGAAGTAAATGCTAAACCACCCCAAATTATTGTTTAATGAGCTGCTTCAGGTGTTGCCTGAGAAAAGTAGTAAACTTTTTTTTTTTTTTCCTTCTTTTGTACTTCATTCTTCAGTGTTTGTTTTTTTTTTTTTTTTTAACGTGCACTTTCAGAGGGTGCTCGAGTATTTTATCTTTGGGCTCCGGTGCGCTTTCCTGGAGCACCTGTTGCCATCGTTGGCTTGGTTCCACGTGGTGGCTGTCTCTGTGAGGTTCCCCAGACCTCGGGGGTGTCGGTGGGGGTCCCCAGCAGCCACGCGAGGGGAGACCTGCTGGTATTGGCCTCGTCCTTCCAGTTGGTGTGACCATGGATGGCTCTTCTGGTGAGAGTTGGGTGATATTGGAAGGCTCATTTCAGATGAGCAAATAGCAAGTCCTCAAGGTCTCGTCGTACACGTACCTGTACAGCTGCTCCTTGAACACGTCGAGATCGTAGAAGTTACTCTAAAAATCTATTTATATGGGCGAGTTCTAAACCTTCAACTTACAAACGGATGTCTTGTTAGCTCTCTTCATTTGGCTGCTCTTATTATTAGCCTGGGATACAAATATGGAAAAATCAACTCTGATTTGAGGCCAGCTTGAAAAACGGCAGCGTTACATTGGTATTAATGTCTAAGGCTTTGCTTCGTTGGCCTGGATGGTGGGACTTTGGAGAAGAATGTGACGAAGAGAGCTCCTCTACCTGCTCACTCAGGTCTGTGGCGCTTCTTGCTGAGACTTACATGATCTTGACCTCTGTTTTGCTCGAAGAAAGAGTCTTTCTCCAAGACTAATTAAATTTGCCGTCTCATAGTGTCCCGGAAGAATTGAGGTTGGGCTGAAGCTCTGGATGTCGTGTGGCCTCATCCCCTTCTCGGAGCGAGTTGATCAGGGCTGTCTCCAGCCGAGTTCTGAACCTCTCTGAGGATGGAGGTTGGCCTTTGGTCACTCTCATTCTCTGGTGATCTCACTTGCTTTTGAAGAACCCTTTTCAGTTTTACTAATTTTTGGATTTTTAGGCAAGAACTGCATGTGGTTCTTATTACTGCGTGTGCTTGAAAGGAGCCTTGGTCAGGGTCACTAGATGGTGGTTTAAATAAAAAACAACCCAAATAAGTAATGCTGTTGTGGTGCACTCCAACCCAAGCTACCAGGTGGAACCTTCTCTGTCTCCCTCCATCTCTCCCCAGTAAAACATGTCTAGGCTAATTCCTTATGAAATGGATATTATGGAGCCACGGGGCTTTCTTCTTCCCTGTGAATTTTTGACGTGTTCAGAGCATTCTTCGCTGACTTGAATTTATTATTGCGGGGGCTTCTATCCTGATGGGCGTTGTGTTTTAATACTTTGTCCTTGCTGCTCATTTGTTGCTTCTCCAGGGATGCTCGTTTGATGCTTCACCGGGGAAGAGACTTTGAGGGAAAAGAGAAACTGTTGAAATCGATCTCGTGCTCCTCTTGTCTTCCTTGAACAAGACTCTGGGCCGTTTTCGTTGTGCTCTCGTTGTACCTGACGGTGTCTCTGCTTGTCAGATTTGTTGAGGTTAATAGAAGGTTTAGCCACTACAGCTGGGAGCTTTTTTTTTTTTTTTTCCCTCCTTTTTCTTTCAGTGTTGCTTGGAATTGTCATTGACTTTCACAATCAAGTTAAGCTGAAGCACTCACTGACTTTGAGGAACTTAAATTAGTTAATTGGCTGCTTTGATAACCCCATCCTGAAATGTGTGTGGCTATCCAAGACAGGCTTTTGATATTCTTTCAGGATCTTAGAGCTGCGGTATGGACATCGTATTTGTCTCTGACTTGATACGAATTGAGGTCGAAAATCAACTTTGTTTTGGGAGCATTGGGTTATACTCCCTGCCTCTGCGGGGCTGTGACTACCACTAATAGGATTCCTCCCCAAATACCCCTTCTCAGCAGTGAGAGAAGGAAGATGCTCTTTGGAGGAAGATGCCAAGAAATCCAATCTGGCAGGGAAGGAGACATTCTGCAAATCCAGTTCTGCAGTTTGGGATTGTTCCCTTAAAAAAAAAAACAAACAACCAAACAAAAAAACCTACGAGTGGAAGATAAGATCCTTTCAGCTCTTGAATTTGGGATAAGAATGGGCTGAGGGTAATCCATCAAGCCTTAGAGTCGCTGCTGATACGTCAGATGGTGCTGCTGAATATGGCATTGTCAGCTGTGAAGAATACATTGTGTCTCGGTTGGGAATTCAGGGTCTGATCTGCGAGGCAGAACTGGGCTTTGTTAGTTAGAGATCTTATTCTCCTTTGCTCTAGAATGGATTCAATATTTAGTTCTGACTGAGGAGTCGCCTCGGGACGTAAGAAATTGGCTCTGTCGTTAGGTAATGGCGTTTTTGGGGTGGGCATTTAAAAAGAGTGTACTTGTTGCCTCCATCTGTTACTTATCACAATATTTCTCAGGGTATTGTTTTTGAAAGGGGAAGTGACCAGAGGCCAAATAACACAGGCTGGTGCTAGGGGGTTCTGTTGGGGGTTTTTTGTTGTTGTTTTTTTGTTGGATTTTTTTTTTTTAAAAAAAATTTCTCATTTATGAAGTGAATTTAATAGCGCAGTTAGGAATTGTGTTCCTCCCTCCACGCGTCCCGGCGGCGTGGAATGGAATAGAACTGCAGAGTGCCAAAGTCTTAGTCACTTTTCCAGTTTTCTTGAACAGGTCAAAGTCTGAATGTTGTGGTTCTTGCTCTGTGAGTGTGTAGAAATGTCACATTTGCTGTATAATTACAGAAAATTGGCTTGTAGTTCTTCATTAGGCTGAGACCGTTTTCATACTCCCTTGGCCAACACATAGAAGGTAAATCATGGACAAACAGTGTTCATAAATCAGAGTGCTTCCCTAATATTCCTCTGTTGTTGTTAGAGTTTTGCCCAAGTATGCGTGAGAAACAGCAGCTTTTTGAATTCTTCTTTATGGTGAAAGATACTGTGGGTGAGCATCAGGCGCAGGAGAGCAGCAGAAAGCTTGTTGTGCGTTGCATGGTCTTTTCCTCATCAGAGTAGCCGAAGGAAATTGAGCAGGCGATGGTTCTCACAGAATCCCAGAACGATATGGGGTTGGAAGGGACCTCTGGAGATCATCTCCTCCAACACCCTCCCAAAGCAGGTCCACCCAGAGCAGGTCCCACAGGAACGTGTCCAGGAGGGTTTGGAATGTCTCCAGAGAAGGAGACTCCACCACCTCTCTGGGCAGCCTCTTCCAGGGCTCTGCCACCCTCACAGCAAAGAAGTTCCTCCTCACGTTTACATGGAACTTCTTATGTCCCAGTTTGTGCCCGTTCCCTCTTGTCCTGTCCCTGGGCACCACTGAAAAAAGACTGGCCCCATCCTCCTGACAACCACCCTTTGAGTATTTCTAGGCGTTGATGAGATCCCCCCTCAGTCTTCCCTTCTCCAGACTAAAAAGACCCAAGTCCCTCAGCCTTTCCTCAGCAGAGAGATGCTCCAGGCCCCTCATCATCCTCGTAGCCCTTTGCTGGACCCTCTCCAGCAGTTCCCTGTCCTTCTGCAACTGGGGAGCCCAGAAGAACTGGTCCCACTGCTCCAGATGGGGCCTCCCCAGGGCAGAGCAGAGAGGGAGGATGACCTCCCTCCACCTGCTGGCCACACTCTTCCTGACACCCCCCAGGATGCCATTGGCCTTCTTGGTTCTGATCTGCTTGTTTTGGCACTGCCCTCCAAATACCAGCTTGTCCTTTCCGTACCAGGTTGAAAAGTAACACCAACCTGAGCCCGTTCCAGCTGCCGGTCAGAATTAGACAATGTTGAATTACAATGCGACCGGTCTTCAAATGATACCCAGCTCTTGACATCCTTATCGCGGGCCACAGAGGCTCTATTTCAGTGCCTCCCTGTATATGTTAAGGAACCCAGATTCCTGCTGTGGCCGGTCCGTTTGGCTTCTGAAGGAGGTTTCTCTGAGTTTCAGCTGGTTCTTCTACGGAAGACCTTTCAAAATTAAGTGTCACCAAACTCATCAGATCTTGGTGATGCTCTAAGGAATGTGACTTTTGGGTCATTTCTTGGGTTTGGTCGATCAATCTGAAATTCCAGATTCTGGCAGTACCTGTGATCGTGTGTTGCTGACTTCTCGCTCCTTGCTGAAACTTCCTCGGAATTAGAAGCCTTCCAAAAAATGGTGCTCAAACCCGTTGATGATCTTCAAGAAGAAGAATGAAGTTCTGACCGCCCGGGGAGCGTGTGTTTGTGATGTTGAGTGAACACAGGATCGGGATGGCCAGAATGGGAGATCCGTTCCTCTCCCATGTTCCCTTCCGCTGGTTTTGGGTACCTGCAGGACCATGGAGATGGCCAATTTTCTTCTGGAACAATTTTTTTCTGGCTTAGCTTCCTGTGGGATTAGGCTGCAAACCATCTCCAGGCGTTTGGGTTTGTGCCGGAGCTGGAAGAGCGGTGGTGCTAGACCCTGGGAGAAGTGGCACCTACCCCTCACCCCAACAGCGAGCTGTTAGATCTGCCCGTTTGGGGGAACCGTTATCACATTAAACTTAATCTGATCTTCATTGGGCAGCTCAAAATAAAGGCTGTCCCCTGCAGTGACATAGCGGTGATGCCTGCGAGAGGTGAGTTAGAGCAGCTTCCTCGCTGGAACCGCTGGCGTTGGCACCGGTGAGGAGGCTGGAATAGGAGGTGGGTGTGATGTTGCTCTGTCTCGGGGCAGTGGGATTTTTATTCTTGTCATTTTTTTTTTTAAATGAGTGATTTGAACTCATCATATTTAATACTCCCTTCCTGCAAGTGCCGTGGCCCGAGCGGCGTTTCTCACCTGCTGGGGCAGGGGAGCCGTGCTCAGCGAAGCCGGTCCTACCTGCCGCCTCGGGCACCGCTTCTCCGCTTCCTGCTTGGAAGGTTTATCTCCTGGTTTATCTCCAAAGGCTGCGTTGGCAAACTTCTTCCCAGGGGGTTCTTGGAGCAATTTAGTACCAAACCGCATTCCCAACCTCTAATCGAGCCATCGGGATAAATTCAAGGAGAAGGGACTAGAGATGAAGTAGAAGGTCCCCAGGGGTTACTTCACGTTACTACCGATGGCCGGATCTATTGTGCAACTCCTGTGTTGTGGAGACCCACAATGATGGGATGAAAATACCAAAATGGGGGTGTGTGTGAAAATACTGAAGTCTGTTCAAAATAGTTACTGCTCGGTTTGGTTTTGATGTCAAAGAATGATGAACAAAGACGCTTTTGCCTCCTTAGTGAGCAAACAGCGGCAGCTCCATGTGTTAATCTGGGCTTTGGATTCTGTGCTGGATATTTGTTTTCAGATTCATCAGGTGTATGTAGTTAATTGTTTTTTGTTTTTTTTCTGTTGTTACTGTATTCTTTGGGGGGAAAAAAAGTCTTTCCAAACTGTTAGGTGATTGTTAGTGTCACTGAATCATGGAGTTAAAGTGTCAGTGCTGCAGCCTTAACTACAGGATATTTATACTTTTAAGAGGGGAGAAAATCGAATAATCTGTGCATTTCAGAAGTATGGGACGTACAGTATTGTTGCCTGTTTGGGAATTGCAGTGTCATCTTGCATTTGGAGCTCGGGAGACTTTGCTGATGCCCAGAGACATTGTAGGTGAACCACTTAAAACCTCTGCTTGCTTTTTTATCTGTAACCTTAGAGACATTAATGCTCACGGAGCTGCAGCGAAGCAGGTGTTAGAACATGTCTTTGAACAGGACTGCACAAGAATTATAAGACATTTAGTTCCTCTATTGAGTTTTTTTTTTGGGTTGTGTTTTTTTTTTTTTCCAGATTCCAGAGACTTATTAAAGGAATTTCCACAGCCTAAAAACTTGCTCAACAGCGTGATTGGACGAGCCCTGGGCATTTCTCATGCAAGGGACAAGCTGGTGTACATCCATACTAATGGGCCGAGGAAAAAGGTAAGAATCCTGTTGGGATGGGGCTGGAGGGGGGCGCGAGTAGGGAAGTTACACACAGAGTGGGAAGCGAGCCAAGAATACTGCTAATCCTGCAAGTAACTCTTTAATAGAGAAAAATAGAGAAGCATTTTAATTCCATGCAAAAGTTTCGTGATAATCTTTAAAACAAGTAGTATTCTCACTTCTTCCTGTTTTCTCTTTATTTTTGTGTACTTCAATGGGTGTATTTAGATGTAGGTCCCATCCCTCTCCTTTTGCGTGGGGAAGGATGGATTTATTCTTTTACTTTTAAGTAGCTTGCTGTAACCGGCTTTTCTCAGCAGAAAGACACATAGTCTGAACTCAGATGTTGGGCTATGTACCCCACTACCTTAGAAAAGTAAAATTTAAATGCTATATTTTAGACCTTATTAGGGCTAAACTTTATTGTAGGTTCTAATAGAAGAAGTGGCTAAAAAGAAAATGTTCAATTGCAACCAGAAAAGACTAATTTGCTGTGGAGGGAGGCTTCTAACTCTACTTAAGGGCAAAATGAAATACAGGCTCTTTTTTTTGTTAAATGAAGCAGAGGAATTCCAAGCAAATGGTTTGCCAAGTGGTCTGAGCTCTTCCTGGGATGCGAGAGGCCTCCATCCAAATCTTGCCATAAAGCCAGCAGAAGCTCGTAGCTGATGGGTGCTCTGCGTTCAAGGCTTTGCCTCCTTTTGTCATCCTGCTCTCACTCTTGAGCAAAAAGCCCTTTTCCAGCTGAAGTTCAACTGTAACGTCCATTCCAGGAAAAGATTCAGTTCTGATGGATTAACATTTTCCAATAACGTTCTGTCTAAAATTTCCCAGACAGTTTTTATTACCACATCCTTTTTAAGCATCCCTGCATTTTAGGCAATACATTAGTAATGGTTACTACAGAGTTCCTTTATTATTTCTGTGTTTGTTTTTCTTTTCCTCGAGCAGTGGTGCAGTCTCCTAACTTAAATTTTGGAATACCATTACCAATGCCTCATCATTTTAGTTTCGTAATCAGTTCACGTTCTTGCTAGGGCTTAAATAGATTAATGTTGAAGATAACTTCAGATTAAAAATGAAACAAAAAAACCTAAACTAATAAAGGAGAAAATCGGGGTTGGATGGCAAAAAAAAAAACAACCCAAACCACCAAAAACCCAACAACCCAGAAGAAGTGGGTGGGGACAGAAGGGCAGGTGAGATGACCGGGAGATGCTTCGGTTGGAAGCAAGCAAGGGTTTTTTTTGTGAGCACCGAGTAACTTGGCCTTCATGAGACAACTTTTTTTCCTCAGCAGGTCTGTGCCTTTTCATGCAGAGCCCCTGGGCAAAAGAGGCAAGCAATTTCCTCCAGTAAGATGAGATTCAGATGGCAGGCAGGCAGCCAGATCAGGCTGCTGAAAACTCGGGAGCCTTCTCTCTAGCCCTTATAAGTGGGATTTTCCCAGCGGACCTAAATGCCACCTTTCATCTCTGCTGTAGAAACAGGAGAGAATTCCTTGGGCATTTCCCTCCTTTGAGCCGTTCAGGAACTCGGCTGCAGCATCTGCAGGGCTGGGAGTAGAACGAGTTCTTGATTTGGAGGAGTTTTTTTCAAAAAAGGGCAGGGTTCAGCTCTCGGCATTCTCTGCCTCTGCAGGTTTTTCAGCTGCTCTCATCCAGCTCTGCTGGGATAAGAGGAGCTCTGGTGGGACTGTTAGTTCTCTTAATAGCTCGCGTTGGGCAGCACAAACCCAGGGCTGGGTTCTGATGTGCCCGGTGAGTTCCGTACCTCCTGGGTAACCGTGATGAAACGTGCTGCTAATTAAAATTACAGCAAGGAGGCAGTTGGGAAGATCTGTTTGTAATGGCAAACGTGTCAGAGAGTGCATGTGGCTTCTCGGGCATGGTCTGGTGTGCTGCAGCGTATGTAGGAGGGGTTACTCTGAAACGGAATTGTTCTGGTAACGAGCTCTTGGCATTTGGTTCCTCCAAACTGACACACCGCAGCCGGTGGAGCTGTGGCCCAGAGTACGTGGCACTGTGCTGGAAGTCAGCCTGGCTCAGCCGTGCAGCTTCTGTGTCACTCCAGGCACCTCCTATCCCTTCTTCAGGCTTTTCTTTCTAAATTACTGGAATGAACCTTCCCATAAAGGCACCGAACAAGCAGTTTGTTTGGGATTTTCATTTGTAGTTCTCTGCCTGGAGTTTGGAGGTGTTTGAAGTAGCTGTGCTCCGGGGGGAGAAGAGAAATTGTTCTGTACTGTCTCACTTTACTGGTTATCTTTGCTTTTCAGAAAGTCACCCTGCATATAAAGTGGCCTAAGAATGTGGAGGTGGAAGGCTATGGGACCAAGAAGATTGATGCCGAGAGGCAGGCAGCAGCTGCAGCCTGTCAGCTCTTCAAGGTGAGCTTATGCTCCTCTGGAGCTTGAAGAAAGAAGCCTTTGAGTGTGCAGATGTGTCTGTTTCCGTGATGTGATTTCTGACTGTTATCCCTCTCTTTGCCTGTTCGCTTTCTTAGTTGGCCTACCTGTTAATCAAGGGTAGATGGTGAAACCTCGGGCTGCCTGAATCCATGTGAGCTTAAAACCCTCTTACTCCAGCCAGGCGTGAACTCAGTAAATTCTTTGAGTTTTGGTCCTTGTTCTTTACGTCCTACACCTTAATGGGCTTCTACCTTAGTCCCAGCATCTATGGCGAGAAGTAGAGCCTTCTCTCCAGTATATTTGCTGCTCCTGTTCACTAACTCCCACTTCTGTCGCCCTACCTGTGTGTGTTTGCAAGTGTAGTACCTTCAGAGGCGCTTGTTTCCTCTTCATGTAAGTCATAGTGTGTCTCCACTGTGTTCTGTTTTACGATGACTCTTTTAAAGTTACTCCAGTCTGCCACTTATTTATGGCTGGAAACGGTCGATACGTGTGCACAGCCAGCATCAAACAGGTACAGTGAAGTTCTAAAGGTGCGATAAATGGTGTTACGTAGCAGGTACCTGACAATAAGATGCGGTTTTGTCCTCAGTTCTGCCACTGACTGAGCAAGTGAGTTTGCTTTTGGAGTTTCCCTTTCCCCTGCAGAGTAGGAACAACGATACCTTCCTACTGCGGAGCCTAGAAAAGACAATGCAGGTGTCCTAACAATGAGAGCTTTTTGATTTGCTTGGAGATCAAGAATAAGAAATAACTATTTGGTTTTTAAGTTAAGCCTTGAGAAGCTAAGAATCGCAGCATTAGAACTAGCAGTTTCTTCAGCTGCTCTGTGTGCTCAGGCTGGGTTCTTTAATCCTCTGATTACCAAAACCTGTTTCACTGCTGACTTGTTTCACCCAAAGCGTGGTTGATGCTCGCTCAGTTAACGTTTACTGGGAGTGTATTATTCTTTTATTCTCACTGGTCAATATGCAACAAAAGGATTGATTCCTGCTTTCTTTGAGAGCCTGGAAGCTTTCAAAGGAGGAAAAAAAAAAATCCTATCTACATTTATATTTTTCTCCAAATTTGGGGAAATGACTAAACTGTATTTTTAATACAGAACTAAAAAAACCCAAACAAACAAACAAACCCTTGAATCCATAGATTCAGAGTTTAGAACTCTGATGCTGTGCCAGATAAACCCGTCACCCAACAGAAGACCCTCATGATGGGAGGCCTTGTGTAATCAGAGCCCCAGAAACAGCTACAGATGCTGATTTAAATAAATAGTCATCAAGTCGAGAAAATAATAGTGCCTAATTGGTGTGGAGACTGTCTAAATGTAGTGACTTTGAGTAGAGCAGCTAGAAAAGGGAGTTCTCACTGTCTTAGCTACTCCTACAGCATAAAATAATACAATTTGTCTAATATTGAGAGGCCTAAAGATGTAAATTTTAATTCATTGTGGTGATCTGGTAAGACATGGGGTGTGTTGTGCTCTAAATACGTCTGGAGCTTCATGTAAGGTTCAGTCCTAAATGCAGGTGGTAGTGCAGCTATAATTAGGAATTCTTCTAATTCTGGACTGGGGAGATGTTACTGCTGCTCGTACAAGTAACTGTTCCTGTGAAAAGGAAGGAGATGAACCGTTCCCTGAATTCTCATCTTGCGTTATCCCAGATTCTACTTGTTTGAACTAGCATTTCCAAAAAGATGCATTTCAGGCTCTGAGGTGGGTTTCAACACTTCAGAATGCTAAATATAGTTAATAGTTTGTAAAATACCAATAAACCTCGGCCCAGCCTTTCCAACCAGCCATATGATGCCAAGCAATTGTGCTCTGGGAAATGAGGTTAGTGAACAGATTCTCTTTCTAAAGAAAATAACGGCAGGAAGAAAGCTTTGTTTCTGAAAGTCACTTTTTCTATGGGATATGAGGAAATTCCTCCTGCACTTCTCTCCTTGGCCAGATGTATTTTGGTTTCTTGCAGAGTTACCCCTATCTGTGTGTCTACTGCAGCTGCCAATGCGTTTTTCTCTTGCAGGGCTGGGGTTTGCTGGGGCCCAGAAATGAGCTTTTTGATGCCGCCAAGTACCGGCTCCTGGCTGACCAGCTCGGCTGTCCCGACGAGAGGTGGTGCTCGGAGGGAAAGTGGCGTTCCAAGTCCGGACCTTCTCTCGCCGACTTGTCCACCTGCTGGCGACGGATGGAGCCAGACGATTCCATCCAGCCCATGGAACAGGGGAGGATGCCTAAAGCGATGAGGAGAGAAGAGCTGGAGGAAGGGGAGTTAGAGGAAGGGGAACTGGAGGAGGGAGAGCTGGAAGAAGAAGCGATCGATGTTTCCGATTACCTACCTATGGCACATCAGGATGCTCGAACTCCAGGCAGGGATGCGAGGTACGTCTGCCCTGAGGGCTGCTAATCCAGGGTGGTAGAGAAGAAAGATTTTTCTTTGTCCTCACAGTTGAGCTGCAGCTTCCCACGCTGCTGGTGTGGCCTGTAGATGGGCCGAACCCTGGCTACCGCACCATTCTCTCTGGGGCAGCTTGGTTTTGTACCTGGCTGTCATCACAGGGGAACGCACAGGTGTCTTCTCTGGAGCCTTGCCCTTTGGGGAGGCCTCTGCCTACTTGTTACCTGCCTTTCTTATTCTTCTGTGCCTAAAGAGGCTTCCAATCCCCTGGTTTTGAGGGCAATATTAAATCTGCTCCTCTTCATCACCGTAGTTGCTTGACTTTATTTTATATGAGCACAAATCTTTGATTTTTTTAATAGTCAACGGGAGTAAGATTAGTAGGGAAGTGGTGGTGGTTGTTTTTAGGGATGTTCTTTGGATTAACGGATCTAATAAATAATTCTGAATATCTGGTTTGTAGTGCTAGTGTAAAGGCTTGGTTGCTTTTTAGTAGGTGGCTTTACTGAGCTGAGTGATTGTTCCGTGACTGACAGATTTTAGTATCAAGATACGGCTTGACTTTTCAGATGATGAAAATTATCCGTGCCTTTAACTACCCGGTTTCAGGCCTCAGTAATGGACCTGAAGCGAGGTGGGTCTGAGCACAGAGTGGATATTTGCGTGTTAAACTGTTCTTATCTTCCATTTAGCCGAGGAGGGAGTTCCATTGAGATGACGGACGACAACACTGCCATCCGTGCCCTGACGCAGTTCCCGCTCCCCAAAAACCTCCTGGCCCAAGTGATTCAGATCGCAACCTCCTCCTCCACGGTCAAGGTAAGGAGCTGGTTTACCCCTGCCAGGGACGAAGCTCAAAGACTCCCACTGGCCTCACTTTGGATGCTTTTTTTGGCGCAGCTGAGAGCTGCGGAGAGAAGGGAAGTTAAAACTAGGCCTAGAAAAATCAGCCTGAAGAGCAGGGAAGAGCCTTTGTGGTGAGAATTGAGGAAGTATCATGAACAATGTTGTTACTTGAGGCCAGGGCAATAGAGGAGCTGCTGCCTGAATGGAGGAGAATATTCTGTAAGGTGATAGGTTTGGGTTTCCCCATGTATCTGCCACAAACATGAATTTGTGTTACTCGGAGCGATGTGTAATTTCTGTGCTGACGGAATCTTTCCACAACTCAATTCCTGCCAGTATCCGATGATCCTCCTCCTTGGTATGTGTCACCCACCTCCTTTCCAGCCCTCCTCTGCTTAGCAAACAGTAGCTGTTCTCCACCCTCTGAGCTCTCAGTGATGTTCTCCACACAGATGTCTGCTTTCATGTCTGCTTAACCAGTACCTTGTGAAGCAAAAAACCTCAAATTTAAGCTCTCTTAGAAATATTGGGGTGTATTTGTGCCTGCCTAGTTATGTAGGCTCTTAAAACCTCCCCAGATCTGATGTTGTTTGTGTCTTTTAGGAATACATGCAGTTCCGTACAGTAGGCACCAAGACCAAGATCTGCAAGCTCACGCTGCGCTGGCCCTGCCCCATGACATTCGCTGCCAAGGGCCGTCGCAAAGTGGAGGCAGAAAACAAAGCAGCAGCCCTGGCCTGCCAGAAGCTTAAGGTAAGTGCGTGTTGCTCCTACATCCCGTGTCTAATGTGTCTGGGAATAGAGGCTCCTTGCACCTGACTCACTATATTTGAGCCTAATGGGGTGACACCCAAAACTTTCTGATCTTCGTGCTTAATAAACATGTATTTCTGAACCTTAAGGTTCAGTCCAAGCCGCTGTTGTACCCCTCCGGTGTCTAATCTGTTCTCAACCCTTTATCATAGAGTCATAAAATGGTTCAGGTTGGAAGTGACCTTAAAGATCATCTAGTGCCACCCCCTGCCCTGGGCAGGGACACCTCCCACCAGACCAGGTTGCTCCAAGCCCCCTCCAACCTGGCCTTGAACCCCTCCAGGGATGGGGCAGCCACAGCTTCTCTGGGCAACCTGGGCCAGGCTCTCACCACCCTCACAGCAAAGAAGTTCTTCCCCAGATCTCAGCTCAATCTCCCCTCTTTCAGTGTCAAACCCTTCCCCCTCGTCCTGTCGCTTCACTCCCTGATCAAGAGTCCCTCCCCATCTCTCCTGTAGCCCCCTTTAGGTATTGGAAGGCCACAATAAGGTCTTCCCGGAGCCTTCTCTTCTCCAGGCTGAACCCCCCCAACTCTCTCGGCCTGTCCTCACAGCAGAGGGGCTCCAGCCCTCTGATCATCTTCATGGCCCTTTGCTGGACTCGTTCCAACAGGTCCGTGTCCTTTAAGGCTGGCTGTTGTGCTTGTTTTGAGCCCTTGACAAAACAACGTTTAAGGATCACCCTGGAAGTGTTTCCCTGGTCTCTTGGCCACTTCGCCGCTGTCCGCTGGGACAGATTTACCTTCTCATTCTTGCAGATGGACTAATCAGACATGTTGCTGCAATAGTTTCCTGCAGACTCTAGAGTGGAAGTACAAGAAAATAGCGCAGGACTTACTGAATTGGCACAAAATACCAGAATTACAGGGAGAGGCTTAACGGTACTTGCCAGGGGATTTTGTCAGCTGCAAAATCTGGCCTAGTTTGTCCAGAGAAGCTGTGGCTGCCCCATCCCTGGAGGGGTTCAAGGCCAGGTTGGAGGGGGCTTGGAGCAACCTGGTCTGGTGGGAAGTGTCCCTGCCCAGGGCAGGGGGTGGCACTGGGTGGTCTTTAAGTTCCCTTCCCACCCCCAAACCATTCTGTGATTCTATGAATCGTGGCTGCTGTTTCTCTGATGGGTCCATTTAAGACCTTCTTGTGAGCGTTGTGTTGGGGGCAGATGGCAGTTGACTCCAGAGTGTCTGTTTCACTGGGGTTGAGGTGGGATCACGTCTTGTTTCTTGCTGTGGCAAAGTCGGGAAGTGATGGATTTGGGATACAGGGTATCCAAAGATGTAAGACCCCTGTGCTTTATACACCAGCGTTCCTGTGCCTGATGGTGGTGTTTTCCTCTTCCTTTGCAGAGCCTTGGCTTGGTGGACAAGAACAACAACCCCCTCAGCCATGCTATGTACAACATGACTTCACTCCGGGAGCTCGGGGAGAACCAGAGGAAACCCTGCCACATCAAAGTCCCCGAAGCAACCCTGCGCAAGATCGAGAACTATCTGAATCATGTAAGGCTTGCTCAGCTCCCTGAGAGACACCTTTGGCTGATCTCATCGAACTCCAGGAATCGCACGTGGGCTGAGAGCTTCATGTCAAAATGTTGAGGGAATTCATAACTTGATAGTCCACCAGAAAAGTAAATGTAGAGTAAATGAAGCAGTAGGGAATGTCCTAAGAAGCCAAGACTGTGCTGAAGACTGTTTCTGAATGCCCTGCTCTAAGTGGCTGAACTAAGGGCTAGAAAAGTTAGAAAAATAGCAGCATCTTTAAGGAGCTTCAGTTCTCACATCTACTTTCTCACGCCGTGACCACGAGCTGTCACGCCGTGCGTGAAAAGCTTGAGTTTGTGGCTTTAATGAGGCCAAATCTAAAAGTACCAATCTGTAGCTGAACTTACAATCTTGTGAACATCTGGGCTGACACTTTCATTTGTGTCCTAGACAACTCCTGACCCCTTGTTGCTCCTTTTTAGTTCTTCCTGTGGGATGCGGGACTCCTGTTTTTTCTTTAGCCAAGGTAGAATATTTCTGGCTGAGCTGAAGGCTTATGTTTTGTGCGAGTTAAGTGTCTGGGCTTCCTGAGGGAGCGGAGGGTGGTGGTGTAACTTGATAGTTCCCAAAAGTTGTCTTTGAGGGGCTGTTGCATCACTTGTGCATGACGTAGCCAGTGACTCGGAGAGCTTAAGTTAGTGGTTTGTGCCTGTCAGTTCAGGCATCAGCGCTAATACCCCCCCTAAAATAGGGGACGCAATGAGGGAAATGCAGGGAGCTGCCTGAGTTAGTGCTCACTTTTATACTCTGAATTGAGGTTATTTAGTGGCCGAGTTACCTCAAATCTGAAGAGACTTCAGCAGAGCTTCATGGGCACAACAAAGCCAGTCTGGCTGAGTCTGTTCCAGGCACTTAGAGTCATAGAATTGTCTCAGTTGGAAGGGACCGTCAAGATCATTGAGTCCAACCATCTACCTAACGCTGACAAAACCCATCTCTAAACCCTATCGCTAAGCACTACATCTGTCCATCTTTTAAATCCCTCCAGGGATGGTGACTCCACTGTTTCCCTGGGCAGCCTGTTTTAATGCTTGACAACCCTTTCAGTGTAAAAAATTTTTCCTATTATTGATCCTAAACTTCCCCTGGTGCAACTTGAGTTTCTTGAGTCCAAGGAACTTGAGCTTGTTTCTTTCTGTCCTTTTCGGGACTGGTACTAACCTTTCTGTCCCTGCCAACTTTCTTCATCTCTCCCAGTATCCGGTGGACATCAGGGAATCCAGGCCCCGGATCGCCGATGACATGATGAACCTGAGCAAGGAATCTGGTGCGATAAGTGATGCAATCACGGGGAAGACGTATATACCCATGTTGGAAGCAGAGGAAGTGCGCCTTAGCCAGAATCTCCTGGCCCTCTGGAAAAGGAGAGGATCCTCGTGGCAGGAGAGCCACCCGCTGCCGGTAGATCCTCACAAGGACACCATCCTGTCAGCCATTGAGCAGAACCCTGTAGTGGTAATAGCAGGAGACACAGGCTGTGGGAAAACCACGAGGATCCCTCAGCTCCTGCTGGAACACTACATCCTGGAGGGACGTGGCGCCCGCTGCAACGTTGTCATCACCCAGCCAAGGAGGATCAGCGCCATCTCAGTGGCCCAGCGCGTGGCGCAAGAGTTGGGTCCCAATATGAGGAAGAACGTTGGCTACCAGGTGCGACTGGAGAGCAAGCCACCCGCCAGGGGAGGAGCCCTGCTCTTCTGCACCGTGGGCATCCTCCTGCGCAAGCTGCAGGGCAACCCCAGCCTGGAGGGTGTCAGCCACGTCGTGGTGGATGAGGTCCACGAGCGAGACGTCAACACCGATTTCCTGCTCATCCTGCTGAAAGGCATCCAGAAGCTCAACCCTGACCTGCGCCTGGTCTTAATGAGCGCCACAGGAGACAATCAGCGTTTCTCACATTACTTTGGGGATTGCCCTGTGGTCAAGGTGCCAGGTTTCATGTACCCGGTGAAGGAGTACTACCTGGAAGAGATCTTGGCCAAGCTGGGCCGGCACCGACACCGGCACTACGAGATCAAGGTGGGTTGTGCCCTGTGGTGGTTTAGCTGTTTCTGGGCGAGAGTTTGGGCCTGGAACCGGTCCCTCTTTCCTGTGGTTGTTGGATGGTGTTGGTTTAGCTTTAATTCTACGTCAACCCTTGTGAGGTAAAGTCAGCTTAGTAGAATCCCAGAGTATTTTGATTAAATTATGGATAAAGATTACTTCAGATTTGGGTCTAAGTTATTTTTGTCCCTCTTTAAGGTGAAGTTTGTTTGTGTTTGAGTAAGCCAACAGCTCGTTGCACTTGTGTATGTGTATACAGAGATGCAGACTGGAAAGGTTTGCCTCCTCCATTCAGACCTGGGCCAGCACCAGGGTGGGTATGGCTCACAGCAGTCTCTTACCTAAGAGCTCACCGTCCTGCATGACTGAATTCCCCGACTGCTGCTTTTTCCAACTGGTCTTACTGTTCCCCTGGAAAATGCCCTCCAGGCATGTACTCTGCCGTGGATAATCTTACCCCAGTTGGTCGTGGAGTCACAGAATCATTGGGGTTGGAGGGGACCTCTAGCTATTTTCTAGTCCAGCCTGTTGGACCAGAAGCTGACAGCCCATTTCTCCAGCCTGGAGAGGTCCCTCCCTGGGGCTGAGTCACCATCTGGTCTATCAGCCACTTCTCCCAGTTGTGAATCGTCAGCAAACTCGCTGAGAGTGCCCCATTGCCTTCGGGGCAATCTTTCTGTTGCGGCTGGGATTTTTACCTGCACTTTTTAAGCTGCCCTGAGAGGTGTGTTCCAAATTGCTGATAGAAAAGCTACTGCTCTCTACCTGGTGGATTTGAAGTCCCAGATGCATATAGCATGGTTTTGCCCCCAAAAATTTCATGTTAATCTTCGTTAGGTGCTGTGCAGCAGAGGTACACAAATCTCAGCTTCCAAGTCTGGAGAAGGGGAAAGGGACTCTGTATTCTCACTGCACAGCAGAGGAAACTGGCAGCACTTGTGACCAGAGCAGGTTCCAGATGGAACCCAAACCAGGCTCCCGAGGTTCCTGGCTCCCGGTCCTGGGCAGGCCATCCAAGTACAGGCATTTGCGCTCTCCAGAAGATGCTCTGGGAGGCCCCGTGCCTTTTTGCTGCCTGCTAGATTGCCGCTCGTTTATCTGTGTGTGGCCTCCTGTTTTTTCCAGCAATCAGATGATGAATGTGTCCTTGATCTTGATCTGATCACCGACCTTGTGCTCCAGATCGATGCCCACGGAGAACCAGGTAGGTTCTGCCTTGCCCCCTTGCTCTTCCCTTTTCCTGGGGGGGGGGGGCAAAGAGTGAACCCCGCAGAGCCCAGACCCTTTGCAGAGAAAAGACGATGCTGAGCTGTCTTCTGCGAGGCGACCTTGAATTCCTGTTGAGCTGAGTGGTCTCGGGCAGTGGGGCAGGAGCTAATTCTGAGTCTCTGGGTGAGACGACATCTGAGTTCTCAGTGTCCCGAGATACAGCTGCTCCTGAGCTGGAGGGCAAGACTTGCCTGTGCCCCAGCATTTCCAGCTTTTTGCTGCACAACTAAGTTATTTTTCTATATCGGAATCCCATCCCTGTTAAATACCTTTGCCTGGGAGGTGCTGGTTTTGTGAAGAAGGCAGGACTCTCAAATGACTTCTAAGAGTTCTAAGTGTTTCAAAGCCTGGTAGAAGGTATTCGCTCTCAAAATACAGGTAACCTGGTTTCTTTCTGGCTTTAAAACCTTGCCCTAATGAGCTCACAGAAAGTAGATACAGCACAGCAGATAAAAAGTCTAGACGAACGTTCCCCTGGGTCTGACTTCCCACGATGGCTGGACCTGTCATTTATTCACAATAAATGTGACGCAGGTTTCCTTGGAGATCAGCTGGCGGGGGGCATCGCAGACCTGTGGGGCCCTGCTTTCCTGTGGGTTTCTTGGGCTAAAGGTTGCTTTGGACTTGGGGAAATAATCCCTTTTGTGCAGCAGAAGCAGTTTCCGTGTCTCCAGCTGGGGAAAAATGCTTGGATTTCTAGGTCACTTGTTCTTAACTCTTGCTCTATTCCAGGTGGGATCCTCTGCTTCCTCCCTGGATGGCAGGAAATCAAAGGAGTGCAGCAGCGCCTGCTAGAGATGCTGGGATCCCAGAACAGCCGGTACCTCGTCTTACCAGGTGAGATGGCAACACCAGACCTTTCCCCCCCCCGAATTCAGGAGAATGGATGGGCCAACTGACTCGATGAGCCCCTTCAGCTCTCGCACTCGGATACAGAGCAAGTTTGTATGCTCTGATGGACGTACCTGTTGTGTAATTGTGCATGTTAAGCACAAATAACTCCTCCTAGCAGCGGCCATCCAAACCTGTACGTGATCAAAGAAGCTGCCTTCCTGTTTGCCTCCAGCAATTCAGAATTAGGCGAGGAGGAAACTGCTAAATTCCGCGTAGCTGTGGCTGCGTGCTGAGCCTACACGGAAAAGATCTTCAGGACCTGTTTTGTGGGATGCAGACGTACTCTGCAGCTCAGCTTTGATTAGTGAATTTAAATTCTTTACCCCAGGAGGGAAATTTATAACAAAAGCCAGTATTGCTCTGCAAGGCTGGAAGATTTTTGGGTTTGGTTTGTTTGGGGTTTTTTTTTGTTTGTATTTTTTTTTAACGCTCTTCCCTATTCAATGTCAAATAAGGCCAGGCAGGAGCACAGTTTTGAGCAGCTCATTTGCTAATAAATGCAGGTGTTCTTTTGTGCAAACTGCATGTCCTTGTGCTCCCCCGCCGTTCTGTGCGGCTGCTGGGAGTTTCTCCACATTGCTGATCTGTAATAGGGCAAATACGTGATATAAAAGAGTTCCAGGCCCTCGCTGATAACCATTTTTGCCCAAGTGAGACCAAATGACAATAAGGATACCCCATTCCCCTGCTCCAGAGGCCTTTTGAAAAGGGGGAGCTGCAGAACTGGACTGTGGGAGGGACTGGGACTTTTACTGGGGTCCAGGGATGTTCTGGTGATGCCATTATCCTCGCTGGGACGGGAGGCGACCAGAGCTCCTGCTGATGTTGAGCCATATGTTGAAGCAACTGAAATAAGGTCTTCCCTAATGATGTGGGGAAGCTTTTTCCTGAGGTCTGGCTGGCAGGAAACTGCAGACAATGAGCATGGGTATTACAAGTGATGTCCCCATCCCTGTCCCCTGTTTCTGGAAGCGGGAGGTGGTGGTACCAAGAGGTTTGAGAATCTCTGCCCACCTTGGCCTTGTGCCGCAAAGCAGCTCAGCAGGGCAGGACTGACCGGTTTTTTATCTCCCAGTGCACTCCAACATCCCCATGATGGACCAGCAAAACATCTTCCAGCGGCCTCCACCTGGCGTCAGGAAGATTGTCCTGGCCACCAACATCGCTGAGACATCCATCACCATCAATGACATTGTCCACGTGGTGGACAGTGGCACGCACAAGGAGGAACGCTACGATCTAAAGACCAAGGTAGAGACGCTTTTTCGCCTCTAAGTGCGTTTGGGACATACTAGAGCAGATGGATGTTTTCAGAGCAGCCATTAATTGGATGATAGAGCTGCTTCCCTTGTGGCCCTTGGGGCATTGGCACCGTGTCCCCATTTGGGGACAGTGTTTGATTCATCATTCAGAGAGTGTTTGCCTTTACCAAGCTCCCTGCCAGGGTCCCCATCAACTTCTGAACGAGCAAAACTCTGGTGTCTTCAAAGAACTGGAGGGCAGATCCTGCTCCCTTCCCGTATCTCTGTTACGCCGTTTGACTTCTGTAGATTTTTCACTTCTTTCTGCCTTTTTCTGTGATTTCATCCCAAACTGCTCATGTTTGAAGCCATCCCACCCCAATGCCTGAGCTTGTTAGTCAGCTTTAAGTGTTTACACTGCTCTCAGGCCGTGTTTCTGGTGGTGTTGGGTCCTGTGAAGGCTCTTGTGCATACACTTTCATAAGGACATGAAAAGTGGAATGTTCTTCCAACGTGCCACTGTTGGAAAAAGGGATTCTGACCACACGCTGCTGCCCCTTCCGCTCCCTCTGCTAGAACAGCACCGCGATTCGCACCTTGGCACAGTTCTAGTTTAAAAACAACCCAGTTTTAACCCAGTTCATCTGGGTTAAAGGGGGAGGCAGGGCCCATGTTCTGCAGAGCAGCCTGGTGAGTGCCGTGGTGTGGAGCCAAGGCAGGTGTCCAGCAGATGGCATCAGGGTCCCATCCATGCACTGAGCAGGTCAGACCAGGATTGCAAGATGGAGAGTGGGAGAGGCTTCCCTTGGCCTTTAGGAGGATGGTTGATGAGTCTGAGGGCTGTGGACCGGATGAAGGGCTGCATTTAAACAGGACAGAGAGCCACCACAGCATTTGTGATGTCTAATCCTTCTTCTCCAAGGTGTCCTGCCTGGAAACGGTGTGGGTCTCCAAGTCAAACGTGGTGCAGAGGCGAGGGCGCGCTGGCCGCTGTCAGTCGGGATTTGCCTATCACCTCTTCCCTCGCAGCCGCCTGGACAAGATGCCGACTTACCAGGTTCCGGAGATCCTACGCACCCCACTGGAGAACCTGGTGGTCCAGGCCAAGATCCACATGCCGGAGAAAACGGTAAGTAGGACTGCAGCCACCTGAACCGGCAGGACACGGCCTGCCTGATGCCAGTCCCAGAGCCACGATTTGACCGCAAACACAAGTAGGAAAAACCCCAAGATGCTGATGACTTTAGTTCTTGCTTTCCCAAAGGTAGTGCTGCCTAGTGAAGTTAAGAGCAGGAAATGTAAATAATCTATACATTACGGAGTGTGTCTAAAAGACTCATCGAGAACAGAGAGGGCTGAGCTCATCTCCCTGTAGGCAAAGAGGGAACCGTGTTGCAGCCTGGGGCCCTGGGGCAGGGCAGGGCAGGGGGTTCCCCAGGGCTCTCCCACCTGCCCCTATGGGAAACATGCCCTTTTTTTTTTGACTTTTCCCTTCCCCCTGCTGTGTTGCAGGCAGTGGAATTTCTCTCCAAGGCTCTGGACAGCCCGGACATCAAAGCTGTGGATGAAGCGGTGATCTTGCTGCAGGAGATCGGTGAGCTGTGTCCCGGTGTGGGTGTGATGGAAACGCGTTTGCTGTCTGAACACGGGGAAGTGGGAGTTGGCACAGAATCCTGTGGGACAGGCTGGGCACGATTGTTCCTAGACAGGGATGGCAGCTGATGGGGACTTCTCAAACCATACACGTTGTGGTGCTATTTTATTTCTCACGCTGCTTTGTTCAAGAAGTGGGAGGAGCTTGACTGGGGGAGACGAATGACAGAGCAAGAAGGGAAGTTGTGATGTGGAGTTCACAGCTGGGGTCTTGGGGACATCATCTGGCTGTTACAGCCTTTTCTTTGGCCTGTGTGCTTCTTCTGGAGGACACACCAACTCTTCCACGCCTGGTAGATGGGTTCTCCTGGCAGCTCCCTGAAGCCATTGGCCACTGCTTTGGCCACACTCGGTGCTCATGGATGTGCCCTTGTGGGCTGCTCCGTTGCAGGTGTCCTGGACCAGCGAGAAGCCCTCACCACCTTGGGCAAACGCCTTGCCCAGATCTCCACAGATCCTCGGCTGGCCAAGGCCATCGTCTTAGCCTCCATCTACCGTTGCCTCCACCCTCTGCTCGTCATCGTTTCCTGCCTCACCCGGGACCCCTTCAGCAGCAGCCTCCAAAACCGCGCGGAGGTGGACAAGGTGAGGAGCCCATCATGGAGGAAGGTGGAGAGCAGGTAAGGAACTGGCTACCTCTCGACTGACGCACGTTTCTGTGTCCCAGGCCAAGGCTGTTTTGAGCCGAGAGAGTGGGAGCGACCACCTCGCGTTCGTCAGGGCCGTGGCAGGCTGGGAGGAGGTGCTGAGACGCAGAGACAGCCGTGCCAGGGATAACTACCTGCAGGACTACTACCTGTATGGCCCCAGCCTTCGCTTCATCAATGGTGAGTCCCAGGGGCCCGATTCTCCCCTCTGTCCCACGAAAAGGCTGAAGAACGTGGTATGGAAATGGGGTGGACTGGGCAGGTGACTGCTGGAATTGGGTGTGAGTTCCAGTTGTGAGGGCAGAGGTGGCACTGGGTGCCAAGGGGGCCACAGGCAGGACGTATCTCCTGTCCTAGTGCCAAAGCCAGGGCTGGTGAGGTTATTTCACCAATGGGGTGAAGGAGAAGGTGACTCTCACTCCCCTGGGGCTGTCTCCTCCCTGTAGGCCTTGTCAAGCAGTTCTCTGAGAACCTCTACGAAGCCTTCCTGGTGTCGTCCCCGTCTGATTGTACCATGCCCTCCTCTGTATGTAACCAGTACAGCGAAGAGGAAGAACTGGTCAAAGGAGTCCTCATGGCTGGGCTCTACCCCAACCTCATCCAGGTACTGTCTCCTGCTCCGCCATCGCTCTCCCGGGTTTGCTGGTCACTGTGGGTGGCACAGGGAAGCGTCGAGGTGCCAGAGACACTTGTCCTTTCCTGGGAGCCTGTGTCCTAGGCAGGCTGCCTGCTCGTGCTTCTGCTTGCTGCTCCCATACTGTCCCTGAATCCCCCCTTGTGGGATCCCTCAAGGGATCCTGGATACCTCCCCAGCCTGCGCTGGTCCGTCCTTGGGTTCTTATAGCTTGGTCTGGGAGCCATCAAGGTGGCGTCTTCCTCCTCCTGTTGGCTGCCCATTGCATGGCATTTGGTGCCTGCCAGGTCTGGTCACCTCCACGTATCTACTCCGCTTGCTCAGCAGAGCTTCTGGAAGTGGAGGAACAGCCGGAGGAGGGAGGGTTGTGGGACAAACTGGCTGTTCGTGGGCAGTGCCAGCTGGTTGGGCAGGTGTTGGGAGACGCTCCTCTCCTTTCAGGTGAGACAAGGCAAAGTGACCCGCCAAGGGAAGTTCAAACCCAACAGCTACGCGTATCGGACAAAGGCCGGCACCGTTCTGCTCCATAAGTCAACAATCAACAGGTGGGTGACGACGTGTGATCGTGGGAGGGTGGGGACCCCACACCACACTCTGCTGAGGACCCCGGACCGTGCCCCGTCTCTGCCGGTGGTTGACGAAGCTGTTTCCCTCTGCAGGGAGGCCTCCAAGCTCTACAGCCGCTGGCTCACATACTTCATGGCGGTGAAGTCCAACGGTGGAGTGTTCGTGCGGGACTCCTCCCAGGTCCACCCACTGGCCGTGCTGCTCATGACCGACACCGATATCCACGTCCGAGGTGAGCGGGGCTGATGCGTGTCCACCTGTGTCACCCCTCGGGCCACACTCTCCTCTCCCACCACAGTTGAGGGGCTGCAGGGTGGCTACCCCCATTGCAGAGTGGCTGCCCCCATCTCCGCTCCTTTTTGTTGCCAAAATCCATCCCAAAACTATCGCTCTCCAAACTGGGTTTGTAGTTTCGGAAGCCGATGTTGGTTTATTCACAGCGCCGGGTGCGTGGGGGGATTTCTCCTGCCACCAGAGCTCTCTCTGTGATTTTTATACACGTTTTACAACATCATTGTAATATTAGTAGCTCCTTCCTCTATGGGATTGGTCAGTAATTTACATACGATGACACCATCAAGGGATGACACGCTCAAGGGAAGGGTCTTCACCTGGACAAGGGTCTTCTTGACCCATGGGCGTGATTTTTAGTGTTAGAATGAAAGTAATTCAGCTCAGGACACTCAGAATTTTCACTTTCCTGCCGAGTTGGCGTAAACTTCTCCGAACGTGTAGATTTTACCATCCTCAAGGTCCTTACCCTCAGTGTGCCTCCTCGAGAAGGGTACGAAACCTGCCTCCCTCGATTAGGAGTTCTTTTCATTAGCTCAGGCTTGATAAACTGGAGGAGAGACTCCTCGTTATTCGTGAGAATGCACGTTAAGGCCTTTCAGCACTTAATTACTAATAACATCTCAAGGATGAGCTTTGGTAACACCTTGGCCAACTCTCCCCTGCTTTCTGACCCTCTTTGGACTGGGTGTTGGTGTCATGAGACCACAAATGCGATGATTTATGAGCTGTTCTCAGCCGTAGCTCTCCAGGGAGACACGGGCCGGCTGAGCCCAGCGGGCTTGTGCCAGGATGCTCATCCCTGGGGAACGAGGAGTTGGGTCTTCAGCCGTGGGGAGGAGCGAGCCCTTCTCCCCGGGGATGTTCTGCTTCAGCCCATGGGGTTCTGGCAGTTGGGCTCTACCCCTGGAGCTCAGACGGGCTGTGCCATCAGCCACCTCCTGTGGGAAACGGGGAGGATCCCAGTGAGATGGGTCAGGGCGCTGCCTGGCTTTGGCGGGAACCATTTGGCCCGGTTGAGTCCCGATTCTGGGCCATTTTTAGAGCACGGGGAGGAGCAAGTGGCCAGCACAGGCCACAACTGCTCAGCACCATTCCTGCTTCTCACCTCCTCTCTTCTTCCCACCAAGACGATGGCTGGCGAGCGACGGTCTCCCTGACAGACAGTGACCTCCTGGTGCTGGAGGGAGACTCCTACACCATCCGCCTCCTGCGGGATTTCCGCGTGTCCCTCTCCAAGATGGTGGAGACCTGCCTGTGCTACGAGATGGCGGCCATCCCCGGGGACCTGCACCACCAGCACAGCCAGCTCCTCGACATCCTGGTGGATCTCCTCAAAGGCCCTCCCGGCAGCTTTGGGGCTTAGGCCGAGCTGGAGGATTGTGTGGGGACTTGTAATTTGTATAAAGATGTTCACAAAATGTTTATTTAAATAAAAGTTCTATTTATCCCTTGTGAAGTCATCTCTCTCCATCCTAGAAGATTAATGTTGTCTGAATCTCCTGCTGTCGGCTCCCCGCATGGTCACCGCGGAGGAAGAACCAGCGCCGAGAAACGCCTGGAATGGACTGGGAGCCCCCCCGTGGACACCCCCTCCCCGACGCCAGCTTTTGTGGCCACCCATCTCCTCCTCTGCTCTCCACGGCCTCCTCGCGCCCACAGCTGGAAGACGAGGACGTGGCTGCTGCGGACCCTCCTCTGCCCCATCCCCACGGGGCAGCTCTGGGGCCAAAGCTCCTCCCGGCCCCTCCAGAGGACGGATGCCTCGGCTCGTGGTGGTCGGTGACCGTCATCATCGTCATCATCGCTCCGAAGGAAGCCCTGATGGCGCCGGAGGGAGGTGACATTCCATGCGGGATGGACGGGATCTCCGAGCCTCACAGCAGGGGGGGGGACCCTGCCACCCCACGGCGCCAGCGCAGTCGTGGCCCCTTGAGTGTGAGACGTGACTTTTCCTTCCTAACCTGCCCGTACTTCTCCTTTTTTTTTTTTTTTTTTTGTCCTCTTGCGTTGTTATTAATTTTTAATTTTTTTAAAATTTTTTTTTTTTAAATTTTTTTAATTATTTCTTGTTCTCCCTACGTCAAGGAAGCCGGATCCCGGTAAACTGGTGCCACACGGGAGGCCGTTGTAGACGCCCGTCTGCCTGGGAGCGCTGTCTCCTGCGGGAAGCCAGGAGCGGAGAGGCACAAAGATTTTGCTTTTGTTTTCTATGACCCAGGGACCATATTTCCGCGGGAGGAGGAGGAGGAGGATCCGGGACGGGCACCGCGTTAAACCGGGAAACCTGGAGTTTAATCCCGGCTTTGCCTTGGATTCCCTGTCGGCTGAAGACAGTGACCTACCTCCCAGGGCTGTTGTGAGGCTTCGTTACCGTCGGCCCTCGTTACCGTCAGCCCTCGGCCCGGACAGTGCCGGGGCTGGGGTGGGGGGGCCGTTGGGCCCCTCCCGGGGGTGGGGGGGTGGAAGCGTCGCGGGGCCTTTGGGGTCATTTGTTTTTATTGACCATTTCTTAATGCTCTTTGTATCCGAAATTGATGCTGGGGCCGAAATCCCTCGGCTGAGCGCGTTTCTGCGGGGAGGGGGGGGGGGGTGATGGCAAAGGGAGTTGCCTTCCTTGGGGGGGCAGGGGGGGGGCCACCCTTTGGGGTCTCCCCGCTTGTTCTCTACTAAAATTTAATTTACTCCTCATGGGCTTTAATTAAGGAGCTGCGGCCTCCCCCCCCCCCGGAGCCAGGGGGTGGGGGGTGTGCGGGACCCCCACGGCTGCGGGCCAAAAGCACAAGGGCCAGTGTTTGGGGGGGGGGGGGGGTGGTGGCCAGTGGCCAACTCCAGCCGCAGGCCAAGGGCTGGGGTTTTTTTTTTCTGGCCGGCGGGGGGGTGTTTGGGGCGGGGGGGGGGGTCCTGCAGCCTGTGTTGACTCCAAACTTTTCATCTTCATTTCACTTGCTTGAGGTTCGTCACTCTGATTGGAGCGGTGTTTTGTTTCTTTTGGGCCCGTGTAAGGGGCTCTTCTGGGTTTTCCCCTTCAGCAGGTTTAAAAAAAAAAAATAAAAATAAAAATAAAATAAACAAAACCCCAAAAAAACCCGAAAAAAAGGCAAAAAAAAGAAAAAAAAAAAAAAGACTAAGCTATTGTCTAAATGGTTCCGAACTAGTGTGATATTGGGATACTTCCGTGGCTGTTACGTGATACTGGATCTTTTTACAACCTAGATTAAAGACAATAAAAAGGGATAGAGTAGTAACCGCCGCTCCTCCTCCTTCTTTCCACTCGCTTTATGTTCTTTTTTCCAGCAGCCCCCTAAAACCCCAAGCTTCTCCTTCTGGCCCCGAGGGGAGACCGGGTGTCACCCCAAATCTGGGGGTTCTGAGCGGGGGAGGGCAGCGAGTTGGGGGTCTGGAACTAAGGGGGGGGGGACAAACACAAATGTGGTGACAGCAGAGCCTTCAGGAGCCGGAGGGGAGCTGGGGGGGGGAGGATCATGGCCACCCCCCCCAGGGAGTCCCTCCAGCACATCCCGCTGCCCAGGGACCCACAGATTTCCCCATTGGGGCTGTGCCCGCTGCGGGCACTGGGACTTGGGGATGGGGGGGGGCAGTAGCCCTGGGCCAGCAGCCTGTCAGGGGCAGGGCTGGGAGGGGGGGGGACACACACCTTGGGCCAAGGTAGAAAACCAAGGGGGGGGGGCAACCTGCTCCCAGGTCTTGGTGGCCCCTTGGGGTCCCCCCTTTAGTCACTGCTGGAAGAGGAGCCGGGAGGGAGGGGTAGAAGGATGAACCCCCCCCCAACAATTATCGATGCGAAGGGGGGGCGTTCCTGTGGCCACCGAGGGCTGAGGTTGGCCAGGGAGAGGTGGGGGCCAGTAGCCAACAGCCCCCCCCACCCCCCCCCCCCCCGCCAGAGTCCAGGCTGGAGGAGCAAAGCCTGGATGGGGGAATGTCCCAAATGGCCTCACACCCCCCCCCCACCCCCCCCCCCCTTCTCTGTGCTTCCTCTGCCACCAGCGGGACATGAGGTGTCCCCAACGCTGTCACCCCCCCCACTGTGTGTCCCCCCCCCCCCCCAATAAACTCAGGCCGAGCCGCGGGGGAACATCTAGAAGCTTTATTCGAACCCTTTTACAACAGAATCACAACATCGAGAGGGGAAATGCTGCTGGAAGGAGACGCCGGCCCCTCGCGGGGGGGGGACAGGGAAGGCAGAGGCAAATGGGGCTGAATTCACC